>NC_137013.1:20461254-20473754 GCF_032717465.1 Coenobita brevimanus | reverse complement strand
GCACCGTTCCTTGCTGTCCAAACTCCCTTGCTATGGACTGACGTCTTTTGTCCCTCAGTTTTCCTAATATCTCACTGACAGAAAAATAAAAGTAGATAATGTATATTCCAATTTCCACCTAATTAACGCCGGCGTGCCACGGGGACCAGTACTAGCACCAACCCTGTTCCTGGTTCATATTAACGACTTCTTATCCTTCACCCACAATCCCATCCATTCATAAGAAGATGACTCAACACTTCACGCTTCATTCATACTCAAACACCCATTTACCAAGTCTAATATCTCTACCTCTCAACTCAGTACAGCAATCTCCATAAATGAAGACTTATCTACGATCAATGAATGGGGACAAAACAATCTTGTCTCATTTAATGCTAGTAAGACCAAATATAAACAATTTACTAAGAGACAGATATTGCCAGTTTCATATTTATGAACTCCAATGCTACTAATATTCCCATCTCCAAAAGTATTGAAATTCTCGGTGCTTCACTTAACAATGCCCTCAGCTGGACCTCTCATGTCAGATTACTTGCAAAAACCGCCTCAAAGAAACTTGGATTAGCGTACAGACTCTGAAACTTCTTCGCTGGCGATCAGTTAGCAATAATTTATAAGTCATGTGCGCTCTCAGCTTGAATATTGCTCACCTTTGTGGAATGGATGTGGAGAGGTCGCACTAAATCAACTAGACAAAGTTCAGAAGAACACAGGTGGAATTACTAATAACCCTAGTATTATAAATAAACTACCTCCTCTACAAGGAAGAAGGAATGTTCCCCCCCTTGCATTATTATACAGATATTTTTATGGCAAATATTCAGACGAAGTTGCGACCATAGTGGCACCGTTCCATGTCTTCCCTCGTACTAGACGGGCATCTAGTAGCGCTCATAACTGCAATGTCACATAGACATAGTGCAGAACGTCTGCCAATCAGAAATCTTTTTTTCCCCGTTCTGCATCTCTATGAAACTCACTTCCCCAGAGTCGTTTCCCCCAAACTATAACCTTCATCTGTTTAACTGCTTCAGACATTTCATTAATGGAGGACGTCAATAATCTGGAATATGGATTTTTTTTTTTTTTTATTAATTTCTTCTTTCTTCCTCAGTTCCATTATTTAATATATATATATATATATATATATATATATATATATATATATATATATATATATATATACAGTATATATATATATATAAATAATTAAATAAATATATATATATATATATATATATATATATATATATATATATATATATATATATATATATATATATATATCAATCAATCAATCATTTCCTGTGGCACCCCACGGGATGCATAGGGCCTCAATGAACTCTCTCCACCAATATTTGTCTCTTGCCATCTCCTTCAGGTCCCACCAACACTCCTCTCCTGCTTCTTTTTTCATTGTCCTCAACCAGGTTTCCCTCGGCCTACCTCTACCTCTTCTTCCTCTAGCAATCCACTCTGGCACATCCTGTATTAAACAACCTTCTTTTCTGTATATGTGCCCCAGCCACTTCCAGCGAGACAGTCTCACATATTCATTAACTGGTTCCACTCTCGTAATATCCCTTACTCTTTCATTTGCAACTCTGTCTTGCCACTTTACCCCAAGAATCCTTCTCAGTATTTTATTCTCAAATCCTAATACTTTCTCATCTGTTGCAATTGTACTGTACCATGACTCATGCCCGTAAATTAAAATTGGTCTAACCATGGACTTGTAAATTTTCACTTTAGTATGTACCGAAAGCATATTATTATTCCAAACAGATTTCAACATTCCAACAGCTCGCCAAACCTGTCTAATCCTCTCCTCAATTTCATTGTTCAATGATCCATTAGATGATACAATCGTTCCCAGATATTTAAAGTTTTCTACATTCTTCACCACATTATTCCCAATTACACAATCGATTTGGTTCTCCAAGTTCATATTAATAATTTCAGTCTTTCCACAATTTATTACCAATCCCACTTTTTCTCCTTCCTCCACCAGACAATCGAGCACCCTCTGCATCTCGCAAATACTTCCGCAAATCAGTACAATATCATCAGCATAGTCCAAATCCATCAGCTTCTTATTTTCTTTCCAGTTAATTCCTGCACCTGTTCTCCTTACAACCTTTTTCATAACATAATCCATAACCAAAACAAACAACAATGGCGAAAGAACTCCTCCTTGAATCACTCCTGACCTAACTTGAAATGGATCACTCAAAGAACCTCCCACCATTACCTTACAAAATGTACCTTCATGCAGGCTTCTAATAATATTTACAAACTTTTCTGGTATACCATAGATTCTCATAATATTCAACATAGCTCCACGTGAAACACTATCAAACGCCTTTTCAAAATCCACAAAACACATGTTAAGTGGCATTTTCATCTCATTAGCTTGTTGCATTAGATGCCTTACAATAAAAATCTGATCATTACAACCTCGACCCTTTCTAAATCCCGCTTGTTCTTCTCTTAAAATTTTATCAATTACTGGCTCTATTCTGTTCAACAAGATTTTGGAAAAGACTTTTGCAACTACAGGTGTCAAAGTTATCCCTTTTTTGGTATTTTTATAATCACTCCATTCTTCCACTCTTCTGGAATTCCACCATTATCCCAAGCCACATTAAAAAGTTTCAAAAGCGCATTCATCAACTCGTCATTTTCCACCTTAAGTATTTCAGGGAATATTCCATCCTCACCTGGAGCCTTAAAATTCTTTAACTCCTTTATAGATTTTGCTACCTCTTCCAAAGTTATATCCCCTGTTTCTATCTGCAAATCTCTCTCGGCTGGCAAAATGTCCTCTTCAGCTGGGATTGGTCTATTTAGAACAGATTCAAAGTGCTCTTTCCATCTTCCTTTTATATCCAAATCTTTAGTCATCAAATTACCATTTCTATTTCGTACAGGTATTTCCTTCGTTCTCCTTTCAGTCCCAGTTAACTCCTTTATGGCCTGATACGCTACTCTTGTGCTCTGACCGTCATTTTTACTTAATTTAATTTCTGTATCTGTCGCCTTTTCATCATATAGTCTCCTCTTATCACGTCTAACGAGACTTTTTATTTCAGAATGTAAACTCCAGTACTTTGCTCTAAGTACTTCAACTACCTGGCCATCAACATGTTGTTCTTCACTTCTTAACTTAGCCTCTTTCCTTTTCTGAATTACATTCCATGTTTCATCTGACATCCACTTTTTCCTTCTCGTTTTTCCCTTTTTCTTAATAGTAACCTTAGCACTCTCATGCAAAACCTCTTTTACCTCTCTCCACATTTGATTAATATCATTGTCTTCAGATTCCATCAAAGTCTGCAGGACTTGATTCTTGTTTCTACATTTGCACCTTTTAAAACTTTTCCCTCGTGCTCTCATCACTTCTCAGCTCATCAAAATCATAATTATTACCTCCTGTACAATTACCATTAACGTTTCTCTTAAGTTTTATTTTAATCTGCGTTTTGACACAACAAGTTGATGATCACTACCTATATCTGCTCCCTCCTTACGCAAACATCTTGCAAATAACTCCTATGCCTTCTGCTAATTGCAATGTGGTCAATCTGGTTACAACATTTACCACATGGTGAAATCCAAGTAGTCTTATGTATTTTTCTATGCTCAAAGATAGTTCCACCAATTATAAGGTCATTTGCCAAACAAAAGCTTGCAAGTCGCACCCCATTTTCGTTTCTTATACCAACACCCTCCTTACCCATACAATCTTCAAAGCCATCCCTACTACTGCCAACAATCGCATTAAAATCACCAATGCAAACTAACACATCATGTCTTGCCACTCTATTCACTACATCCTGCAGCTTCTCATAAAAGTCATCCTTCATTTCATCAGCAGCCTCATTTGTCGGAGCGTACCCTACAACCATACTGATATTACCATGGTCAGATTTTAAGCGAGCATAAAGCAAGCGCTCATTAATTGGTTCAAACTCACATAGTGCCTTGCAAGCATCTCTACTCAGCAGTAAGCCTACTCCTTGGTAATGATTTCCATCACTCCTACCAGAAACCAACATAGTAATACCATCTTAAATTCATTTTATCAACTCCAAGCAACCTCGTTTCTGTAAGAGCACAAATATCCATCTTGTATTCCTTGAACACTGAAATAAGTTCTTCCAGCCTGATATATATATATATATATGTATATATATATATATATATATATATATATATATATATATATATATATATGTTCAGTATCCTTTATCTTTTCTAATTTTTCTGTGTGTCATTTTTCCTTAGCCTCTCTTTTATTTTGTATTTGATTCTCTACATATAGTTTTGCATATACTATCCATTACGGTACTTGTTTATATTTTCATCATAGAACTTTAATAAAATATTTTCAGCGCCTTAGGTTGTCATTGCTATGTGATGTTGTAGATATTCATTTGTGCAATGGGGGAAATTAATAAATGTAGAGTAAAATGCGTGCGGGTTTGCAGACAGTTGGACAAGAGATCAAGCTTTGTTTTCGTTTCGACGAGTAGACTGCCGGACGCCTCTTCCCACAGTGGACCTTTTTTTTTTTTTTAGTATCTCTTGTAGGTTAATTGTGCAGTATTTATGTCCATATTAAAAGTAAAGTAGATGCCTTATGTAATCCACACTTGTGGAACATGTTCTAGCGGTCTGAGCATGTTTGGGGTTGGGTTGAGTACATGTGTTATTGAAACGTTTCATCATTTTTCACTGTAGTTTCACCTCCTCCTTTGGCTGATAGATTTTCGATTAATTGTTTGCATTCTACATACTAATTCAGATAAACATGTCGCGACTTGTGCATTCATGTCAAAGCTAATATTGATATCACACAGTTGGCATATAGGGAGAGAAGTACCAGACATCAAACAAAATCGGTCGTCACAGTATCTCATTACGACGTTATTTCAGGACTAATTCATCCTCCGAACTGCAGATTCTATGTTATTCAGAATAGCTAATCAGACGAAGACCCATCTAAGTAGTTGCAACGCAGGTAAGTTTAGCGTTATGACAATTTTAAGAACAATTTTGATATTTTTGATAAAATTTTTGGTGAATTTTGTCAATCTATTCACAGGGTAATTTCCATTTCTACATAAGGATCGCATAAAGCTATAATTCACATTCGTAAGTTCTGGAGAGTTAGGAAATAACAGGAGAATTAGTTGAAAGAACAGCAGATTGATTTTTTTTTTTTAAGGAAGAGAGATGTTCTGTAAATCAAATTTTCATCCTTAGGTCTTTATGGAAAGTTTCTAGAAAAAAGGAAAGAAATTATGTATGAGGCCTTCATGGACTTTTTGGAGAAACATACGACAGAGTGGATAGACGAAATGTGGAAAATGTTAAGAATATGTGGAGTAAATGGGAAATTGTTGAATGCCGTGAAGAGTATGTATGAGGGTGCTAAGGCTGCAGTGCATGTGGATAGTGAAATTAGTGAATTTTCCTATCCGGATGTTGGACTGAAACAGGGATGTGTCATGTCTCCATGGTTGTTCAGTCTGCATATGGATGGGGCTATAAATGAGATACAGTACAAGGTAGGGCACTCGATGATGGAGAGGTCATCTTAATGAGTTTAGGGCAGCTTTTGGAAACTTCCTGTACTGTTGTTTGAAAACATTACTGTATTCTTAAGTGAAGACGAAGGGGAACTGCACGGCTTGGTAAATGAGCATGGGAGAGTGTGTAAGAAACAGAATCTAAAGGTGAATGTAGCGAAGAGTGAACTTATGGTCTTCGAGAGAAATGAAGTTACTGAATGTACAGTGAGGTTGGATAATGAACAAAACTAAAGTGTGAGTGCGTTTAAGTACTTGGGCAGTGTAATGAGTAAGGATGGAAGTTTAGAGGGTGAAGTGCTGACAGGGTACAATGGAGGGAGAGTAAGAAAGGTTGTTGGTTCCTTGAAAGCAGTGATAAGAAATAGGAAAGTGAACATGGACGTAAAAAGGCCGCTGCATGATGATAGTACTGTGATACCAACTCTAACGTATAAGAGAAGCTTGGACCATGTTGGAAGAAATCACAGTTCAAAAGTGAGAGCAGTGGAAATGAGTTACTGGAGAGGCATGTTCAGTTACATGTAGAGAGACAGACTGACAAATGAGGAAGTGAAGGAGCGTTGTGATGTGGATATGAGGATGTGAGAGGAAAGCGTTAGGAGAAATACGATGAGGTAGTTTGGCCATGTGGAGAGGATGGAGAGCCAGACCAACGAGGAGAGTGTATGCGAGTGAGGTGAATGCTTAGATATGGAGGGGAAGGTCGAGGACGAGATGGAAGTTGATGGAGATTGGAGAGGTATATGAGTAAGGGGTTCCAGAGGACTGGGGATAGGGCAGTGAAATGTTCCTCTGTACAAGGACAGGGCGACATGGAGAATTTGTATGTGGTCACCCCTTACGGGATTAAGGTGTCTGGCAATTGCTAGACAGAAGTATATGGCATTTCCACGAATACTGCACAATCAGAGGCTTAGGCTAATTTACACCCTCACACACCCGCTGGCGTGGGGAGCAAACTTTATGCGTAAGTGTTCTCGTTTGCTCGAAGGAAAAGGGCTGGAGATCAGATATTAAGCGTAAAATGTTTAGTGGAGAATAAATCTATAGGAAGAGATGTTACTAAGCCTCCTGCCTGCAGACCCTTACAAGAATATGGATCAAGAATATGTTTGGGAGATAAGATAGAGCATATATATAAGGGGGTACAAAAGAGTACAAAGAAAAGGAAACAGCAACAGACCTGTTGGTCATTTCGCGAGTGCTTGGTACAGGGAAGCTAGGGTAACAAACCTATTCTATCAGGTAAAGACATGGATAGAAAAGCAGGAAGGCTCCTTTCCCCACCCGTCACACCCTCCAGCTGAAGCCGGCAGGAAATAGTGTGAAGGAATACCATGCAGCTGTTTACAAAATAGCTGTCATGAAAATTGTCGTAGGGCAGAAGAAAAGGATATCTTATTCTACACTACCTACCAGAAAAGAAAAGTAGCATTAACACAATGATATTTATCAGTGTTGCTTTCTGCTGATGTAAGCTATTGTTGAGTGCTCTAGAAAGGAAAAGGTTTTATATACTACAGAAATGAATTATTCAGGAGTGAACATTCGTAGCTTGAGATCTACTGTATAAGTTATCTATCTATAGCCAGACGCCACAATACTGTCACAGAGTGGCCATTTGACTTTGAGTTATTTGAGGATATGGAGAATGTGAGTGCATACCCTCCACCATCCCACTTGCTGACACGTAGTGGAGCACGTTTGGTTTGGAACTTATGGTTTCATAAGACATGAAATTTACCCACGCAGGGAATTGTTAAAGCTTAGTACTGTACCGGGTATCACAGTTTACTGAGAAATACCGAGGGCAGTTTGGAAGTTACATATATTAACAACTCATGATGGTATTGAAGAATCCCTACCCTGACGTTGGCTTCGTGTGGCTGAAATCGTTTATTAACAATTTTATGAGTTACCCCTAGTATAATTTTGAGCGATCAAATGTGACGGAGGGATATTTATCGATGCCCATACTATCGTGTCCTTGGGGTAATGTGGATTGGTTGAATAATTAAGTTTAATCTCCTCGTAATCTGCGTTTAGTTAAGGTAAAGAGATTCAAGGCTGACTAAGAGGGCTCGTATGGTGACTTATATCACCCTCCGTTGTAGACTTTTTCAAGTTTCTCTATATCTCTTTTGTAATAAGGCCACCAGAACTAGACACAATATTCTGAGTGTGGGAGTACTGGTGAGGATGATGTTACCTGATTTATATTCGAATGCCCTACCATTGAATCCGATTAGTTTGTTGGCTATAATAGTCTCCATACACTGGTTTAGATAGATCATTTGTTATTATAATTCCATAGTCTTTTTCGTGGCTGACATACCTAGGTGGGGATATTGTTCATAGTGTAACTGGCTTCTCTTATTTTTCTTACAATATTTAGGACATTGTATTTACTGAGATAGTATTAAAATCCATCTGCCATGTCTGGGCTCAGTTAAACAGTCGATCGAGGTCACTCTGCAATTGCCTGGGCAACTCTGAAAAGATGTGTCTGCCCTGTTTCCAACTTTAATAGTCTCAGCAAATTTTGATATCGTACAAAATAAACTACTGTACCATCTATGTCATTTATCTATCTATCTATCTATAGCCCGACGCCCTAATCCCGCAAAGGGTGGCCGCAGACAAAACGCCTCCAAGTCACTCTGTCACCCACCATTTGACTCCCCTCCCCCCAACTCACCCCCCCCTCCCTCATATACCTCTCAACCCCAACCCACCACCTCATCCTCGGTCTAACCCTCCCACTCCCTCCCTCCACCTCACCTACATACACCCTCTTAGTCAGTCTTTCATTCTCCATTCCTCTCCACATGTCCAAACCACCTCAGTGTATTTCTCCTAATCTTTTCAACCACATCCACATCTACCCCACAACGTTCCTTCACTTCTTCATTCGTCAACCTGTCCCTCCACGTCACTCCACATGCTCCTCTCAAGTAACTCATTTCCACTGCTCTCACTCTTGACTTGTTCCCCTCTTGCAAGGTCCACGCCTCGCTTCCATACGTCAGGGTAGGGATCACAATACCATCATGCAGTGCCTTCTTAACTTCCATACTCACCTCCCTATTTCTCATCACTGCTTTCAGTGTGCCAACAACCTTTCCTTCCCTGCTGTACCCTTTCACGTACTTCATCCCCCAAAGTTCCATCCTTACTCATCATACTACCCAAGTACTTGAATGCACTCACATTCTCCATATCCTCACCATCCAACCTCACTGCACACTCTGTGACTTCATTCCTCTCAAACACCATAACTTTACTATTGTTTACATTAACTTTCAGCTTCCTCCTCCTACACACTGTCCCAAATTCATTCACCAAACCTTGCAACTCCCATTCATCTTCCCTCAACAATACTCTATCATCAGCAAACAGCAACACCGGAAGCTTCCAAATCTCACCCTCATTCATTAGGGCCAGCCCCACATCCACTGCCCTACCTTGCACCTCCTTTACAACCCCATCCATATATATATTAAACAGCCATGGAGACATCACACACCCCTGTTTCAGTCCCACATTGAGATCAAAGAACTCACTCAGCTCACCATCCACTCGCACCGTAACCCTAGCTCCCTCGTACATACTCTTCACAGCACTCAACAATTTCCCCTCCACCCCATATATTCTTAATACCTTCCACATACCTTGCCTATCTATTCTGTCATAAGCTTTCTCCAAGTCCATGAAGGCAGCATACACTTTCCTTCCCTTCTCTAGATACTTCTCCACTAAACATCTTAGAATAAATATCTGATCTACACACCCTTTTCCCCTTCCTAAATCCCCCTTGTTCTTCTCCAACTAGCTCCTCTGTCATATGCCTAACCCTATCAATGAGTATTCTACCATATATTTTACCAGTCACACTAAGAAGGCAAATACCCCTATGGTTACCACATACTTCTCTCTCCCCTTTTCCTTTGTACAGAGGAACAATTATACCTGATTTCCAGTCCTCTGGAACCCTTCCCTCTTCCCAAGCCAATCTACACAACTTCCATATCCACTCCACAACAATCTCACCCCCATACCTAAGCATTTCACCACACACTCCATCAATTCCTGGGGCCTTTCCCAGCTTAATCTTCTTCATCGCTTCCACTACTTCCGACCTACTGATCTCTTCCTCCCTCCTCTCATCTCTTCTTCTCCCAGCCATTCCCCAACCACTTATACTCACACTGCTCTCACTCTCTACATTTAACAAATCCTCAAAGTGCTCCTTCCATCTCCTCAATTTCTCTCTCTTCTCCACCAACAATCTATTATTCCTATCTTTCACTCCCTACTATTTCCCCTTTCACACTGCCTTACTTTCTTTACCTCCTTCCAAAACAATTTCTTACTCTCCCTCCATTTCACACTCAGATTCCTCCCAAACTCTTCATCCACTTTCTTCTTACTCTCCTTCACCAGTCTCTTAACCTACCTTCTCCTGCTCACATATACATCTCTCTTCTCTCTCTCATCTTCTCCCCTACCTCTACTCGCCAACCATTCACCATATGCCTTCTTCTTTTGTTCCACAGCTCGTTTCACCTCATCATTCCACCATGCTGTCCCTTGCACACCCTTGCATCTCCTCCTCACTCCACAAACCGCCTCACACGCTGTGCTTATCTCTTCCGTGAATATCTTACATACGTCTTCCACCCCTTCCATCTGCTCTAGCTCATACCTTCCCAATCTTTCTTCCACTATGCTCTTATACTCTGTCCTCTTCTCACTATCTTGCAATTTCTCCACT
The DNA here is from genome assembly GCF_032717465.1 of Coenobita brevimanus. Taxonomy (NCBI): domain Eukaryota; kingdom Metazoa; phylum Arthropoda; class Malacostraca; order Decapoda; family Coenobitidae; genus Coenobita; species Coenobita brevimanus. Next base: position 20,463,380 of record NC_137013.1, on the reverse strand, counting down.
CTTCTCACAGGAGCTGCTTCCTCCTGTCTTCCCCTTCGCCTCCTCAACCACTTTCTTTGCAGCTCTACCTTGGCCATCACTAAGTGATGGTCCGAGACTCCATTCCCCCACCCTCTCCACACCCTTGCATCCAACACTTGTCTTCTCATTCGCTCATCCACACACACGTAGTCTATCATTGCCTTTCGTTCAACAAGTTCACCATCCATCCTCCTCATTACTCTCCATGTATACCGGTGGATCATCTTATGACGAAAGTAGGTGTTGGCTATTGCCAACCCCTTACCAGCACAGATGTCCACCAAAGCACTACCATTCCCATCTACTTCAGCTGGCACACCCCACTGACCAACCACTCCATCCACTCGTACATTCCCGACTTTGCCATTCATGTCTCCAATCAACAGCACTCTCTCGCTCCTCTCAAACTTGTCCATACATGCTTCTACTCTCGCCCAAAACTCATCTTTCACTTTTGCCACTCGATCCTCTGTTGGAGCATAAACACAATCGCCCACGCTTGTATACCTACTTTCATCCTCACCCATACAATCCTTGCACCCACTGTTCCATACTCTCTTATATTCTCCTTCCACTTCTTGCTTATCATCAGACATACTCCCTCTCTTGCCCTCTCATTCTCACTGACTCCCGCACATATACCTACACCGTATTCCCATTCTCTCATCCTTTCACCTTTCCATTTAGTTTCAGTCAATCCACATATATCCACTTTTGCATCCTCAAGCACCTGGACAATCTCTCTCTCTTTCACTTCATCATTCACTCCTCTCACATTCCACGTTCCTACTCTCAGAATGTCCTTTGTCCGTTCCTTAGTCGTCAACGTATGGTCCGTCCGGGTCGAGGCGCTTTATTTGCTTTTTTTAGTTAGTTCTTTTTACGGGGTGGGGCACTAACCCACCACCAACCCTTTTAGTCGCCTTGTACGACAAGCAGGGATACTGGGAGTATTCTTGAAACTACGCATTATATATATATATATATATATAATATATATATATATATTATATATATATATATAAGAGCATTATATATAAGTGATATATATATATATATTATATATATATATTGTTATATATATTATATAAATATATATCACGCCATATATATATTTATATATTATATATATATTCGTACACAATATAGACAGTGTGGTGCTATATATTATATATTTTTATATATATTATATATATTTTATATATATATATCTCTATATATATATATATATATATTTATATATATTAGTATATATATTTATATATATATATATATATGTATGTATATATATATATATATATATATATATATATATATATATATTGTTACGGAACAGAGAAAGATAATGTACACTTTAAGTGAGAATACGAAGAGTCACTACTGTCCCGTAAAGTTCCAGGTTCAAAACAAAAGAGTTAGGTAAAATTACAAGTTAAAGTTTAATGCTCAAACTAACAACAAAACATTCAGGACTCATAAGGATAATGTAATGGCAAAAACAGGTTAAATATATGGTTAACTGCAATAGCCTCTATTAACACGAAATTAGCAAGAATAAATTTATCTAAGTCAGCCCTGATAAAATGAGATACCAGATAATACTCAGTGAATGCCAGATAAATAATTACAGATACAAACTATTATCAAAAATGACTGACATAAAGAACCCCACACGAATTACAAAAACTTCACTAGGCCTACAAATTAAACTTATGCTATACAGTACAAGAAAAAATGCAACAACAGTTATACTCAAATTACACACAGCTGCTAGATGGTTTGGAGATTTCTTGAGCACTCACAATAATAATATCTGTACAGGGGAGGACAGAGATGTGAACAAAATGAGGAGCAGATCTAAGTGGCAATGATGCAGAGACTGAGCTCATTATATAGGGGCCAGCAGAGCCTGATACAACTTGTAAGCAGGACGCGCAAATGAAGCCATGGGGACATAGAGTTGACAATCCCGCTCTGGACAACAGAGAGAACGACTTACTCTACTATAACGGTAGAAGGGGGGGACTGAGGCAGAACACGCTCGTGATACTGCAGCAAAAATTACACAAAGGATGATGAAATCATAGGCTATGTAACACCTCCAC
>NC_137013.1:20403594-20461154 GCF_032717465.1 Coenobita brevimanus | reverse complement strand
TCTTAAATGCTGAACTGTAACAATAGATTAACACGAATATGATGCTAGTCACAAAGAAGTACTATAGCGAGGGTACAGAACCGTAGCCTTATCTATTATGTTAGTAACGAAGAAGTGCTATGGAGTGGGTATAGAACCGTAGCCTTATGTATTCTGTTAGTCACGAAGAAGTGCATGAAGAGGGTACAGAACCTTATCATAATCTATTCTGTAAGACAAGAAGGAGTGCTCTGGAGAAGATGTAGTCATGTAGAGCCTTATCATTTTCTTTTTTGCCAATTAGCTACGTGAAATAAGCTTCAAAAGGACAACTATCTTGTCGAAGTTAAGGTGAACAGAGTATTGCCAGAGGTCAGTGTATTCCATTGCATGATTGGGTTTTCCAGCCGAAGCCTCCTCCAGCACCAAAACTGACTGGAACTGGTCAAAGTCCGGCTGCATGTCCAAAACACGGGAGAGTGGTGTGTGTGTGTGTGTGTGTGTGTGTGTGTGTGTGTGTGTGTGTGTGTTTTCTTGGTTTGTTTTATTTTGTGTGTGTGTGTTGTTGGTTTGTATGTTGTTGGTTTCTCTTAGTTGTGTGTGTGTGTGTGTGTGTGTGTGTGTGTGTGTGTGTGTGTGTGTATGTATGTGTGTGTGTGTGCTTTTGTAGTTTTTGTATTATTATTTGTAGTTTGTTTTTTTTTTGTGTGTTTTTGGTTTGTCTTAGTTTGTGTGTGTGTGTGTGTGTGTGTGTGTGTGTGTGTGTGTGTGTGTGTGTGTGCTTTCTTGGTTTGTGTGTTTTGTTGGTTTGTTTTATTTTGTGTGTGGTTGGTTTGTATGTGTGTTGGTTTCTCTTTGTTTGTGTGTGTTTGTTTTGTTAGTTTTTCTTAGTGTGTGTGTGTGTGTGTGTGTGTGTGTGTGTGTGTGTGTGTGTGTGTGTGTGTTTCTCGTATCCAACCTCGCCTCCTGGATGTATTTTTAACCTCTTGAGTGTTTGGAGGTTGACGCCTTCACATGGTGGCGCTGTTAAAGCAGACCACAAGCATCCCCCATCCTCTATTCCCCGAAAAGGAGGACGGTGGACTGCAGGAGGAGGGCAGCGTTAGCCTGTAGTCCACCGGGTTCACGATTCTGGATGACCCTGGGGACATAAAAGAAGCCTTCTGTAGTCTCTCATTTCTCACTGTCATCCAATATACTCATTAGAGAGAGAGAGAGAGAGAGAGAGAGAGAGAGATTCCTTCATTTACCTCAGTCGTTCTCATGGTTGGTGAAATATCAAGAAAGTGGGCTCACCCAAACCCTCTCATCTTTCGAACAACTCTCTCTTTCTCTCTCTCTCTCTCTTTCTCTCCTCCTTCATCCTCCTTCCCTCCCAATCACTTTGTCAGAGTTCTGTAGTTAATAATAAAGGCTAATAGATCTGTTAAGTTAGTTATTCTTTTAGCTCTGAGTTTCAGATTGTCAAATTATTCACTTATTTCCACAACTACATAATTACCTTCAGCTGAGCCCAAGGTAATCATAGTAATTAACTATGTAGGCCTTGTATATAAGTGACCTTATTAACACTTCAGACAGAGGATGCTTATAGTTCGTTTATCCATTTATTTATTTATTTATTTATTTATTTATTGATCCAGAGTTCCAATGTTTACAATGAGTGGATGTGTGGATAACTCTTTACTGTAGCGTTGATGTTTCTTGGTCTTGGATTTTTTGGTTTCACTTTTGCGTTCTCTCTCTCTCTCTCTCTCTCTCTCTCTCTCTCTCTCTCTGCCCGCCTTACCACTTTTCTCCTCTCTCTCCATCCTTATCTTCCTCCCTCCTTCTCTCTCTCTCTCTCTCTCTCTCTCTCTCTCTCTCTCTCTCTCTCTCTCTCTCTCTCTCTCTCTCTCTCTCTCTCTCTTCCCGCCTTACCACTTTCTCCTCTCTCTCCATCCTTATCTTCCTCCCTTCCTTCTCTCTCTCCCTCTCTCTCTCTCTCTCTCTTCCCATAACACCACTTTCTCCTCTCTCTCCATCCTTATCTTCCTCCCTCCCTCTCTCTCTCTCTCTCCTTCCCACTTTCTTTTCTCCCGTCCTTCACTCCCTCTCTCTCCACCTTCTTGCTCCACATCTCTCTCCACCTCTGTCCTCCCTCCGTCTCCGTCTGTCCACCTCCATTCTTCCTCTCTCCCTGCCACTTTCTCCCTCCTCTCTCTCCCCACCTTCATATCCAGTTCTTCCTTCCACTTTCTTTTCTCCCTTCCCCTCTCTCTTGCCTCCCCTCCTCCCTCCCTTGTTCCCTTCACCACCTCTCTTTCCTCCCTCCTCCCTCCCTTGTTCCCTTTCCCCCGTCTCTTTCCTCCATCCTTCTGTGTTCCCACCCCCTCTCTCTTTCCTCCATCCTCCCCCTCCTTTCCTCATCCTCCCTCCCTTGTTCCCTCCTCCCCTCACTTTCCTCCATCCTCCCTCTCTCCCTTTCCTCTATCCTCCCTCCCTCCTTTCCCTCCATCCTCCCTCCCTCCTTCCCTCCACCCTCCCTTGATGTGGCCAGACCGGTTCCATGCCACAGGATTCACTAGTTTCTCAATCACTCACTCCATTTTTTTTTCTATTTCCTTTTTTGTTTATTTTTTTTGTTGTGGCCGTGCCGTCTCTATCGCTTTATTTCATGCACTCATTAATATCTTTATTTCACTTAGGAATCTGATTTTTACTTATTAATTAACCCCTTCAAACCGAGGACCTGTTTTTTTTTTATATTCATGCTTTCTGTTATTTTATTTATCTACAGTATTTACTTCTTTATTTGTTTATTTATTTATTTATTGACTGAGGCAAGACGAGAAGAGAAGGGGGAGACCAAGGATTTTTTTTGTTGTGCAAGGAATAAAGAACCAAAGGATAGAATGGAGGAATTAAGTAGATATATGAGAGCAGGGGTTTGGTTAGAGGGAGGGCATGATGACAGAGGGACAGGGCGACGTAATAGAGAAGGTACATAGTAAAGTAAAACAAGCAAAAATATAGTCCATAATGATAACTAGTATTGTAGCAGTGAAATATTAAGTAAAAGCTGGGATATACAGGGCAGATAATGTTATTCATATATATACGTAGCAGTTGGTGCAAGTTTCTTTAATGGAAGTGTGCTAAAAATAAATACAAGTTTCTAATGCGAATCAAAACTTATTTAATATTGGTCTTTAGTAAGGTTTCAGTAGGTTTGGACACGGTTTTAAGAAGTTGTTAAGGGATTATTGAAGGTTTCACTAGGTTTTGACGCGGATTTAAGAGGTTGTAAAGGGATTATTGAAGGCTTCACTAGGTTTTGACGCGGATTTAAGAGGTTGTAAAGGGATTATTGAAGGCTTCACTAGGTTTTGATACGGTTTTAAGAAGCTGGAAAGGCTCTGTTGAAGGTTTCACTAGGTTTTGACATGGTTTTAAGAGGTTGTACATGCACAGTTGAAGGCATCACTAGGTTTTGGTTTTAAGAGGTTGTATAGGCACTATCGAAGGCTTCACAATTTTTGAAACGGTTTTAAGAGGTTGTAAAGGGACTATTGATGGTTTCAGTAGGTTTTGACATGGTTTTAAGAGGTTGTCAAGGCACTATTGAAGGTTTCACAAGGGTTTTATTACAAGGTTTTAAGAAGATGTAAAGGGATTATTGGTCTGAGTTGTGCGTTTTTACGTAATATTGGATATAATTTACGTCTGAAGTACTGTGTGTGAAAGTTGTCTTGGGTTTGTTTACGTAGGTCTTGGGTTTGTTTACGTAGGTCTTGGGTTTGTTTACGTAAGTCTTGGGTTTGTTTACGTAGCTCTTGGGTTTGTTTACGTAGCTCTTGGGTTTGTTTACGTAAGTCTTGGGTTTGTTTACGTAGGTCTTGGGTTTGTTTACGTAAGTCTTGGGTTTGTTTACTTACGAGTAGGTGGTATATACTATAACTCTCTCTCTCTCTCTCTCTCTCAAGAAGAAAAATTAAAAATAGATAAAAACACTCAAGCTCTGTAAATTGATAAAGTAGCTGAATAAAATCAATCTTGTAAAATCGTCTGGCCTCAGCTGGAGGTGGAAGGATACAAAATAAATAAGTACAATAAGTTGGGTGTATCGGCCCTAATCAGAGGACTCAGGGTGGATGCTGGCCCACATGACCAGTTGTGTGTGTGTGTGTGTGTGTGTGTGTGTGTGTGTGTGTGTGTTCAGAGAGAGAGATTCTGTGCGTAAGTGTGTGCGTGTATATAGTTGCATAATTCTCCACGCTCTATTACGCAACTGGTTCCAAATACCTCTAGTCATTGCTGCTGCTCCTTGCCCAGCTACCCGAGGGGGGAGAGGTAAGGGAGAGTGGGGGAGGGGAAAAGTGGTTGGCTCATGGAGGTCAGGTGCAGGGTGGGTGCAGAGTGGGGTCCAGGTTAGGTAGAATTAAAATTAGGTATAGGTTAGATCTAGTCTGGTTGATTTAGGTTAGGATGAAGTAATGTTTGGTTGGTTTACATTAATTTGGGTTGGATTGGGGTAGGTTTGGCTGGATTAGCCTGGTTGATTTAGCTTAGGATAAATATTAAAGTTGGTTTTGTTTAAGCTTAGGACAGATTGGTTTATTTAGAGTAAGTTTGGTTGATTTTGGTTAGGTTGTATTGGGTTGTATTGGGTAGGTTTGGTTGGATTACACCTGGCTGATTTTGGTTAGGGTGAGGTAAAGTTTAAATTCAGAGTGTAAGTTTCATAGTTTCCCATTTTTCAATAAACATGAAGTAACTATCTACTTCATTCTGAAAAAAAAAAAAATCGAAAATGCTGCTTCTTACTGTGGTTTCGAGAGCCAGTGGAAGTATTATGTTATTTCGTTGTGTATTCTGTTGATTCATTTTGTATTTCAGCCTTTTGTCGTCGTTATCATGTATTTGTAGGTATAGCATAAGTTTAAAAGATTGGATGTCGATAACGATTTTTTCCCGCCATTTCTATGTGTCCCGTGGCTGAGATGGGCAAACTGTCACTTCTGGGATTCAAGATGTTCTGTATGTACTCGTGGGACTTTTATTTTCTTATTAATTTATCTGTTTATCTTTTTATTGATACACATATGGAAGTTTGGCAAAGTGAGATGTTATTTTTTCTCTCTCTCTCTGCCAGATCGATGCGTCCGGTAGCCGAGACGGGAGAGCGGTCACGGCTTCGGTTCAAAATGTATTCAGTGTACTTGTATTGAGAACACCACTCATCACCATGGCTGCCGTCATCATACAGCTCCTGCCCGAACACTATGACGTCATCAGGCCAGACTTCGGTGTGACAAAGTGCTGGTTTGATAGTGAGTGATTTACCGATATTTTTTGTGTACAGGATACGAGATTAGAGGTAGTAATAGTAGTAGTAGTAGTCGTAGAAGAAGAAGAAAAAGCCTTCGGAGTGGCTAAGTGCTGGTGTGATAGTGAGTGATTTACCGATATTTTGTGTGTACGGGATACGGTAGTGGTAGTAGTAGTAGTAGCAGAAGGAGAAAAAGGAGCAGGAAGAGGAGGAATTAGTGCTAAAATGACACTAGTGATGATTCCAGTTATCAAAAAGCAACAATTTTGCACTTAAAGTAAAAGAAAACTTCATTGTTGCCCTTGTAGTAGAGAGAGAGTATGTGTGTGTGTGTGTGTGTGTGTGTGTGTGTGTGTGTGTGTGTGTGTGTGTATGTGTCACTAGAGGGGGTGGGGGATTAATTTTACATATTCAGAAATCACTAGAGGTAGGAGACGCCGACGAGGAACTTTCTCGTGGTGGCGTTGTATACCCTGGGTTGAGCAGCTGCGGCGTTCACCCAGGGACCAAACCTCCTCATAGTTCCCTGCAGCTCGTCATGGGAAAGGCCTTGGTCAGACCCTGGTGAGGTGCTGTCTGGTACAAGGGAGCGCCGGATCCCTACACGGTGTATGAATTTACTGTACCTGTAGGATGGCCCCACAGTTGCTTACCTGTAGTCGATGGGTCTGGTTAGAAACAAACCGAAAGAACAACAACAGTAACTAGAGATAGGAAGATAAAGGTGGGACAGGTAATTAGAAACGCTTGTGGGTCCGTATTATTTTAGGCCAAGGAAGCTCCCTAACACCTTTTCCTGAGCGATTTATTTTGGGTGGGCTATTGAACCTTACCGTCCTATTCCTTGTTATGTAAATCCTTCAAACATCTCCCTACTCAGATTAACATACAAAAAGAATATTAACCAGCCGTATCCCAAAATTAATCGCAAAGGAACAAATGCTAGGGAGCCTCCTTACCCTACGAGAATACCAGCTGTGGACGTGTGGAACTTGGTAGACCTTAGAGTATGTCATATTCCGATTTATCCTTAACCTTTCATCTGACATTTCTCCTTCCTCCTACGATCTCGACCTTTTATTGCCTCCTCCTATCCCAACTCTGTCTCTCTGTCTCTCTCTCTCTCTGTCTCTCTCTCTCTCTCTCTCTCTCTCTCTCTCTCTCTCTCTCTCTCTCTCTCTCTCTCGTGTGCTGGGGGAGAACTATGCACTGCTGATGCAACAGCAGACATGTCAGATCAGTTCAGAATTTCAAGCTAAGCAGATTTGTATTTCCTAAGGAAGTCGCTAAAATGCCTCCGTATGGCCGAAATTGAAACTCATCTAATAGTCAGCAGACGCAACAGCTAACATGTTAAATCAACTCAAAATTTCAAGTTGAGCAACTTCATTAAAAAAAGAAAAAAAAAATCACTCCGAGCTCATCAAGAGCAGATATTCGAACTTTTTTTGAAGGAGAAAAAATATATATCCCCAAGTTTATCACTTATAAATATATCTGTATCACCATAAAGAGCTAAAAATATGTCCTTGAAGAAAATACGACTTCCTTCGCATCTTTGTAAATTTATAACAATAATCAGCACTACCTTGGGATCCATTACCTTGACTTTTAAGACAGATATTATATGGATCATGACGTGGGAAGAGGAAGTGAGAAAATTAGAACGAGTGGTTTTGCTGCTCCTCCCGCTGCTAGCAAGTTTTTTATTTATTTTTATTTTTTATTAGTTTATTTTCCACTAGGGGTTGCCTTCCACACGTGTTATTCTAGAATACGTGTAAAAAACTATTGGTTAGAAAGTGCTATTCGATCAACTGCTGCGGAAGATGATGAAATTTTAAAAACGAGAGCTGACGTTAACTTATTCAACCTTCCGATAACACCGAGTGACAAGCCAAATGGTTTCCTGTATACCAAGAAACCATTTACTACGTTGGGTGGTAACCATGTAACCAAATTATGGCGCCTGGTAGTTTAGTGGGTAATTAAGGCGCTCCAGTCGGATTGAGCCTGTACGGGTTTATATCGAAGGGATGGATTTGAGGTTTATTGCTCACGTAATGCCACTTAGGATGGAAAGAGGCTGGTCACTGTCATCTTGAATGTCAGGACCAACTTGCCTCGCCCCGGGCTCCAGCGCTTCTCATGGGGCAACATAGGATTGGACAAGTGCTCGTGGTCCTTTCGGGCCCCCTCGCACTTGCTCCTGTGGAGGGCTGTCGCGCTGCTGTATTATAGTTATAGCTATGGATAAATATATCTACGGAGATCCTATGCCGGGCCCCGGGAGCGGCCTTTTTTGGTCAAAATGTGATCGCTCATTAAATACAGTAAAAGTTTTTCAGTCGTGATGGGACCAAGTTTTTTCGCATCAGCGATTTTTTTGTTTTTTTTTTGTGCCAATTTTGGTGCGATTTGAATGTGTAGTTTCGGCTGCCCAAAACACACACACACACACACACACACACACACACACACACACACACACACACACACACACACGGCTAATGCTATAGTATATTAGATGATGGATGGAAGATATATATATATATATATATATATATATATATATATATATATATATATATATATATATATATTATGTGTGTGTGTATACAAACATAAGGTACAGAAAAGGCTAGACTCGGAAGTAGGATGTAAGCTTGCATCATCAGCGCCCCGGAAGACCTTATGTGCAAGCAGAAAACTAGAACACGCGGACACTTGTACAGTTTTACGTGATGTCAGTGTTTGGCAGAAGTAAGATCGTTATGTGTATTCCCTCCTGCTTGACACGCACATAAATAGGCTTTTCATACTTCGCGTCTTGTGTTTTAAGCTTACTCGCGTTTTTATCCACATCTGCAAAAGTGGTTCTCATGACAGTCTCATCCTGAATAAAATCACCTGCAATTGGTAGTTGGAGTGGAATACTGGTTTCCACCGCTGAGAGGGGTAATAATACCAATATGAATCTAGAGTATGTAACCAAGTTCACTTCGTCAACAGCACTGACCTGCATCGTGTCATGTAACCTGAAAAGGAGAGGAGGAAAGAAATGGACGTGGCGAGCAAGGAGTGGATGGGATGGAGTAAAATAATATGGTGGGCGGATTTGGACTGAGGTAGGAAAGTATAGCCAGCGGTGTGAAAATGGATGTTATAGGCTTCGTAGTTTGAGTGCATTGATGTTTGTCAAAGTATCATCCAAAATTGAGAGGAGGCTGAAGAAGCATGTTCGTGGAGGTCAAAGAGATGGGTGTGATTAGCTGATATTGTAGTGTGGTGTTAGGAGAGACCATGAGAATATAACCTGCAACATTAATATTATGGGGTTAATTATTTGAGTGCAGTAAAAGGTTTATACCAAAATCCATGTAACAAAGTAAACTCACGTTAGTCTTCCTTTACCTGGGTCTTATGATGCAGGTAAAATATGACTTGGACCGATTTGCGTGAATGTCATATGGGTGTTTAGATAGAGACAAATTCGGAAATATAGTCAGTGTTCCATCTGACGGAATTATTGCCATTCCCATAACTTGGGTACTGTGTCGTAGTGGCTTGAAATTCGTTGAGCCTTAGTTATGAAGTGGGAATGAGTCTCCGTGGTTATTAGACACATCGGCCCTCCAGTCTGACTACACTTGAAGCATATCTGAGCGGAAAGAGGGTAGGGATGGTTCTATCCCAGGTAGAGATATTAAACGCAATAAAGTCTACCTACATTCACTCACTTCTAGATCCATCCATCATTAGAAAGCGCACATTCGTCAACAGGAGCACTTGGGGGTCCAGAAACCTGATACATCTCTCGGACTTACACTCCCATGGGGTTTATCTGACTGGAGGACCTGGAGCCTGGTAGACAATGACGTCCTTCTGCTGGATATATGGTTACCACCCAACTTAGGAAATGGTTCCTTGGTTCACTTTACTACTGTAAACTAATCTGTGCATACGAAAATCGCTGACTCAGAAACCCAGACGCCATGGACTTCATAATACCGGAACTACTCTTCTACTGCCTAACACTTTTCAAACTACCCAGCCGCAAGAGACTGCCTATATTATAATCTGAAAAAAATCTGGCCTCGGAAGTAAGCCATTGCCACCGTAACATGTTGTGCCTGGTGTGTTCAAGGTTACGCTGGTCTAGTTCCCGCACTTTTGTGAGGGAGGCGGGGTATGAGGGATCACTTGCGTAACGTCCTTTGTTTATCTCGCGCCCTCTTCACTGGTTGGCATTTTCTGAACGTTATGATCTTTTGTCGTTTGTGTTATGGCATTGTACCTGTATTGTGTGTAATTCGCCGGGTCGAATTAGGAGCACGTGATGGTTGTGATCATCAGCTGTTTACCTCCCGGAAGAGAGCTGAGAGCTCATATAGTCCGATCTAAGGGCAAAGCCTTGATCTTCACCTTTGCCACACACCCATCCCATTACTCAAGGGAGACAGTACCCACCCGCTTCGTCAGTGAAACTTTTCGCATCCCAAGCAAGGAGCGAACCCCCGTGTGTGTGTGTGTGTGTGTGTGTGTGTGTGTGTGTGTGTGTGTGTGTGTGTGTGTGTGTGTGTTGTGACTAACACCTTTGGCACTTCTGACCCACTGATGTTTTCTTATGGAATTTCTTAAACCTGTCTGTTTAAGCTGAGACAGATCATCTTCAGATCCTAGAGAGGACTTGGCCTTGAACAAAGTGCACTCCACTTCGCCCTGTCCTTCGCCATCATGTTGCCCTTCCTCCATCCCACACCAGTTTCATTCATATACCTCTTCACTCCCTCCGTCTGTCTCATCCCGTCTCCCCATCACCAGATTACCTTCCACATCACTCACATACACTCTTTTATATTGCTTTCGTTCTTAACTTGGCCTAAAAATTATGTCTCAAACAAATGAGTGTTGGGGTGTAATAATAGATTAATGCTACAATATCAAGTTAGTCACGAAATGCTATGGAACGAATGTAGAACCACAGTATTGTCTTTCTGGCTTTAGGCTACTTTGAAGAGCTGCAGAACGAAAATCAGTTAAGTTGAAGTAAAAAGACTGAGTGAATCTCTCTCTCTCTCTCTCTCTCTCTCTCTCTCTCTCTCTCTCTCTCTCTCTCTCTCTCTCTCTCTCTCTCTCTCTCTCTCTCTCAAATCCAAACGGCTAGACTCTCTTAGGGTACTTACTCCTAGTTTACATTAATTACACTATTTTATACTCTTCACAACATAATGTGGTATCTATTGCAAAATTGGAAGTTAGTGACTGAAGAGAAGTAGATGGTGCAATGAGAGGTATTTCTCAAGAAACAGCATTAGGAGTGTCGCAGCTGTGCAGGACCACATGAATGAGTGTGGGTACCAGCTTTAACATATGGAGGTGAGGCTTTGGTGTGGCATGAAAATGAAAAGTCAAGAGGCAGAGCAGTGGAGATGGGACTGCTGAGGGAATGTATGTGAATTTTGAAGAGGGTGCAGGATAGGATGCGAAATAATTAGTGATTCGTGCAGAAAAGGTGTGGAGTGAGAGAGTATGTGGACAAGAGAGTGTAGTGGAAATAGTATGGTCATGGGGGAGAATGGATAACAGTAGAGAGTGGTGCAAAAAGGTATATCTGAGCAAATTTGAAGGAGGGAGGAGGCAAGGTAGGCCAAGGAGAAGGTGTAAGAAGATATGGTGGATGAGTGTGTGCGAGGAAGAGAGGTTTGGAAGTCTGGTGAAATAGGGATCTGACAAGTGATCGACACATTACAGATGAACATTGTGAGGAGAAGTGCATGATCAGGGATTTGGCACCCCTTTTAACGTGGCAGCATCCGGATTGACTCTATCAGATACGTTTGTAATGAAGCTACAGAACGTGGTGAATGGCTTTGGCGTATCCAATAGAGCCAGGATTCCGGGGGCTTGAATGATGAGTGAATGGAAGCGTGGCCCATTGGATTGGGCAAATTTGGGCTGTCTGGACATTGCTACTCCTCACCCTGCCCTAGGGTGGGAAAGGAGGTCTGGATGATGATGATGATGATGATGATCTTTATTTTATTTCTTTTTTTTTTTGCCAACAGACAAGAAATCCACATGGGCCTACTTCTACGGGTTTGTGTTGGTGTTGGTGGTGTGCAATATTGTATTTACTTCATAGGTGACAGCATCCTAATCATGGCCCAGAATGATCCCATCCTTCAGCGCACTCGACAGCAGAACAGGGAGAGGTCAGAGTCGCTTCAGTGTTATTAATTAAAATCTTAAGTATCATTTTCGTATCGTTTTTCGTGTTTTGTTGTTATTCTCATTGGCATTCTGTTCATATTCTGCTGTTTTTATGCTTGCTTTTCCATTTTATTTACCCTTTAACCTGTTCTGGAAAATAAGGCGATGATGATGATGATGATGATGATGGGGAGAAGGAGGGGGAGGACACTGATGATGATGAGGAGGAGGAGGAGGGCAGTGATGATGATGATGATGTTGATAGAGAGGAGAAGGAAGGAGACAGTAATAACATTTACAGTGATGGTAATTAACATTATATAATGATGATGATGATGTTGGGGAGGAGGAGGACAGGGATGATGGAGGAGGACGGGGATAATGGTGGAGGAGGGGAAGGAAGAGGATTAGAACAGTAGCAACGTTTTCGTTTTCGTTTTTGAAGGCTCCGACATGCTTGCATGCATCGGCCTTGGTCACCTAATGGCTACTCTTCATGCTGCACGATCCATGGCAGCCTTCACATAATTCAGTCCCTTAACCCTGAGGTAACACTTCAATGACCTCGTTACGTCTTTCTTGGTCTACCCCTCACAACCCCACCCCCAATATTAACACTTCTCACCTTCTGCACCTTCATTATCATCCCCCATCTACTTTCCATATACCCAAACCATCTCAATCTACCTCTCCTCATCCACAACACCAGCCACAACTTCAGTCCCACCCTACCCCTCAACTCTCCCTTCATAAACTTCCAGCTCCCCCAGGCCTTACACGCAGGGATGCACTGCACATCCACCTAATGTTTGTCATTTCTGTATGACTGAGGCGGTGATAATCCTCCTGCTTTACTGCCCAGGTCTCACTACCATACAGCATTACACTCCCTAACTGTATGCACACACAAAGACCCCCTTAGTACATAGGGAGAGTCCTCTCAATGTCAGGAAAGGCAACAGCTCCCTGAACTTCTTCCAACCACTTCTCACACCTAGCCACAGAGCCTGCTCCAGCCCCACCTCCAGCACACACAACATGTCTCCCAAGTAACAAAGCTCTTGTACACACTCAAGAGACACCATAGCAATTTCCGTCCTTTCCTGCCTGGCCAGTCTCCCACCTACTCACCCCAACACGCTGCACACATAAAATCAGCATTATCTCACTGTCTGTATCTGAAACAACTACATCTCTTGTGCACCCATTTATCACAAACACTGCACAAGATGGAATTGCTTCCCATGCCCTTGTGGCAAACTGCACATGGCCACTCTCCCTCAACTTTGACAGCACTGCTACCAACCCCAGATATCATCACCCTTCATTTATCCGCATTTACCCATCTCCGTGTGCCCCATACCATCTCTCCACTTCCTAAATCTTTCCTCCGCCTCCCTTTCGTTCTCTGCAGTCAACATAAATCATCCCAGCGCAACTGCTCCCACGGGAGTCCGTTTCTGAAGTCACGTGAGAGGGCTTCAAGTACAATGATAAACATCATGGGACCCAAAACTGACCTCTAATTCACACCAGCGTTCACAGAAAACTCATCACTCAAATCTCCATTCACTCTTACCTGGGTGCAAGCACCCACATACATAGCCATAACCACCCTAACCAGCCACTCCTCCAAGCCAAGCTTTCTCATTGCCCACTTCACAACCTTTCTAGGAACTCTGTCAAAGGCATTTTCCAGATCAACAAAAACAAAATACAGATCCCTTTTCTTCCAAATACATTTTTCCTGAAGCTTTCAAAGAATGAATATGGCATCAGTTGTCCCCCTGCCTGGCATAAACCCAAACTGCACCTCATCAATATTCACTTTTTCTCTAATCATACCCTTTAGAAGTCTATCCATTACTATTCATTATCTAGTCTAAAAGCTTTATACCTATATATAATTCCTCTTTCCAGGGCATTTGCCCTTCCCTTTATACACATTATTTACAAGTTACACTCTTCAACCAGGTATGCAGGACAAGACACTCATATAAAGTTATATTGACCAACCTCACCCCTACCACTCTCTGAGGACATCAACATTTCGGCAGTCTTCTGACTACCTGCTGCCTTCCTACACCTGTGTCCTGCCTATTGCCTCACTCACAGTGGTAGCATCAGTCAAAGGCCAAGGGTCAAACACTGGATCTTCTGGAAACCAAATCTTCCTGTCCCAAACACACTCCTCATTCATCAACTGGCTATAAAGCTCTCTCCATGCATCTTTAATATCCCGACTATTCCTTACCACCCTTCCTTCATCATTCTTCTTTTTCACTGCTCACCTATAATATCCCGATTATCCCTCTTCATCTGATTTGCGACCTTAAATATCATATTTTTCCTTTCCCCATGATTTAGGTTATCAAGTAAAAGTCTTTGTGACTCACACTTCGCCCTGTATACCTCTCTTCTAGCCCTATGCTTGGCAGTCAAGTATTCCTCCTTGTTACCACCATTCTTCCATTCCCGGAAAAGCCTTCTTTTCTCCTCGACTGCAGTTTGTACACCCTCATGCCACCACCAAGTTACTTTATATCATGGTGGGCCTCTTGTCCAACTGCATATTACATCAGTAACTCTCAAGAGGTTATTCTTGAGTGCTCTGTATTGTTCATTAACGCCTCTGTCTACAGCTCCCTGTTCAGCCACCACTCTCCCTATCTCGCTGTAGAAGGCTTCCCTTACTACTTGGATTTCCAGCTTCCATATTTTCCTCCTAGGTACATAGGTCCTCTTTTTCATCACTCGTTCTTTCGCACCACATGCAATGTAATAGTTTGTGCTGCTGCACACACTGCTCCCTTCCTATAACTTTAACATTCCTTACTAACCTTCCTATCAGCCCTCCTGACCAGAAAATAATCAATCTGGCTACTGTTTCCCTCAGACTCGAACATAATTAACCTACTCTCTCTTTTCCTAAAATGTGTGTTGCACACAATCATGTTCGTTGCCTTCCCAGATTCGAGTTTCCTTTCCCCTTTCGCATTCCATATACCATACGCACATCCCTCATGTACTCCTTCATAATCTTGAGCTACTTCACCTACATGACCATTTAAGTCCCCTCCCAAAACCACTCTCATCACATCCCCCATACCACCCTCTGCACGTATTAAGTCATCCCCAAAATCTATCCTTCTGCAGTCTTCGTCCAAGCCACTCCTGTGGAGCATATGCCTAATATAATTGCAGTTATCATTCCACCAATCCAAATTTCACCACCAATATCCTATAAACACTCTCATAACATTCATAACATATTCCACCCAATTCTCCATGGCAAGTCACACCAACACCCCCATATCCGTCTGTTCCCAGTCAAAACAACTTATAGTAACAATCCTTCCCAACAGTCTTTTTCTGGCTAATCTACCCCTGTACCAGGACTTCCTGCAAAGGTAACACATCCATCCATCTCCTCCTGAATGCCTCAATGACTTCCCCCACTCTTCCCCTCAAACTTCCCACATTGGTAGAACCCACCCTCATCCCCCTGGGCAATTTAATATCCTCAGGCTTGCTCTGAAACTTATTCTTGTATTTACGCATAGTCAGTATTAATAAAGGGGGTAGACATACCACAGGCCCCACTCACTGCAAAGTCCCAGGTCCAGGCAATAGATCTGGGACACCTAGCCCACCAGCTTACCAGTGGCTGTGGTAGTGGCCTCGGGGCACCCTGCCAGGACAGCTGCAGGGACACCCTCCAAGCGTGCCTTGGCACTGCAACTTTCCCTGCTTCATACCATGGCCATTGACCCAGGGCATCCTCCTGAGGTGCTGCCTCCCAGGTTCAGGCCCCTCTCTCTTGGGTGGAAGCGGCAGCCTGGGAACCGCAATGCCCTGTACCCTCTAGCACAGGTTCGAGCCCCATCTCGCCCTGGACCCATGATCTATGCCAGTGGAACCCCTGTCACACCCCTCCTTCCAAAAGTCCGCCACTAGGTAGCAGGGGCAAAATTTTTTAGCCGCATGCCTTTGCTGGCGTAGCCCCTGTAGCATAGTGAGTAATTATGTTGTGTGAAATGTAAAGTGCATGTGGTGTAGTGCATAAGAGTTAGAGGAAATGTTTGGGAGAGTATGCTGGTCTACTCTTCATGTTACTGTCACACTGAAAAGGTCAGCAAAGGGGGATGGTTAGTAACGATGATAATAATGATAATGATCCTTAGTGTAGATGCTTGACGACTCTCTGTTTTCCAGGATGTGGCTGTACGTGAAACTGTTCCTGGTGATAGATATACATTGGATCACTGAGGTTATATCGTGGCAGGAGGGCAGTTGTCAGGCTTGGTTAGTAGCGTATCTCTTTTATAAAACAACTGTCATTTTACTTGTTACTGGTATTTTGTGAGGCCCTCTATTACATCTGTTTCCTCACTCATTATTTTGTGAGGTTTGGTTAGTCTCTCTATCTGTATATTGCCAGATGCCTCAGTCTCATAAGAGGTGGCCACTAACAAATCGCCTCCATGTTGCCCTCTCCAGTGCCATTTCACTGTCTTGCTCCCAGCTCATACCCCTGTCTCTCATATACCTCTCCACTCCATCCCTCCATCTCATCCTTGGCCTCCCCCTATCTTCCACTCTCATACAATCTCCTTGTTAGTCTCTCGCATTCCATCCTCTCCACATGGCCAAACCACCTCACTGTATTTCTCGTAACGCTTTCTATCTGTGTAATAAACAACTGTTACTTTACGGGGCTTGGTTGATGTATCTCATTTACAACTTTTACTTTACTCATTATTTTGTGAGGCTTGGTTAATATAGTATGTATTTTGCAACTGTTACTTTACTTTTTATTTTGTGAGTCTTGGTTAGCATCACTCATTTTAATTCTGCTCACTCTTTAGCTCCCTTGATACTAAGGGTCATAATATCAGATTTGAGTTGATGAAGAACTTGTCTACCTCCCCACACTCTCAGCATTGACATTATCACCTTCACTAATGTAGCCCTCACCTACTTTATGTATCCTTATTAATTTCACCCCTAACTTTTCATTGATACATACACTTTTCCATCAATCTCTCTCTCTGCGCTCATTATCACTCATCTCACTCTTTGCCTTCCTTTGGTATTCACTCATGCAGTGTTATGCGTGGAGGTGAAATTATTAGAGGCACTCATGTCTAAATGTTCTGTGGCAACTATATTCTATGGTTTGAGTCCAACAGGTGGCCAAAGGATTTTTTAACATTTAAAAATCATGAAGAATGTGTGTCTGTCACCTGCCCTTAAATACACTAGCCTAATGGTAGCCTAGCCTTGGGCCTGTATGTTCTGAAGAGGCAAAATGGGATCTGGTCCCCCCCCCCCCCAACCATACAGTCAGTTTTGCGTCAAGCTATAGTAAGGTTGACACAATCACTGTGATAATACCTTTTATGTTGTCTTTGTTGCTCCTTAGACTATTGCCTGTTAAGAAGATGCTGCTTATATAACGTGTGTTATTCTGTATAGTGTATGCATATTGTATATTATTTTATGTGTTCATAATATTTAGAGAACATTTATAAGAAACAAGTATGATGTATTATTTTCAGGATTGCCATGGACAGCAGTCAATAACTCATTAAAGGCTTCTCAATATTCCTGATCTTCATCTGCAAGAAGAATATGATTAAAAGGGTAAGATTAATTCCAACAAGATACAGAAATCATGTTTCTTTGAAAAGGGAAGTTTTGATTTTGATCACCAGCATTATACATAAGAATAGTACATATAACTAAAGTGTAATGAGGCACCATTTTTTTTTCTTTTTTTCTTTTTGGGAAAAGTTTTTTTGTTTAAAAAGTAATAATAATAAATGAATAAAATAAGTACCCACAATACTGTTATATCCATGGTTTTTGGATTTTTTTTTTCTTTTTTTTTTTATGAATGCTTGCTTGTGTGTTTCCCTGCCCATCTTCCCCACTTCATTTTTTATCCCTCACCATCATTCCTTCCTTTGATAACACTCCTCACCCCTTCCCCATTTTTCCTCCTCCTCCTACTTGTACTTCCGCAAAAAAGGGGAAATAAACAAGGACTATTTTATATATCTCCAGTTGTTACTGTCCACACTAACAGATTCATGACAACAGGACCCCCTACCTAAAGTGGTGTGAAAAAAACTCTTTGACCCATCTTTGCCACCACCCTCCCACTCGGAAGCCAGTTAGAGATACGTCATCGTTTTCATCATCCTCCGTCAGCAGGCCATTAGTCAAATGCATCCCAAAGCGCACTGTCCAGAGTCAGATCTCCGTTGATCCCAATACTGCATCTAGGTCAGTCTTTCACTCCCATCATCATCATTTTCCATCATTGCCAGCTATCTTCAGTCATTATCATCGTCAGTATAAGTCATCATATCATCATCATCAGCTTGTTCATTAATGCCATGGTCCATCATCAGTTAGATCAGTTCAATCCCCAAGGAGACTTACCATATCATTTACCCCATAGAGAAAAAGGAACCATTGATGCGTATGAAACTCACTGAGCACTGACTATAACCAGTGATCAAAAATTAAAAACAAGTGGGAAGTTTGCCAACATTTATTGGCTGTGGTGATAGAATGCATTATTGTATAATAAAATTCAAGTGTTTATGTGTGTCAGCAGTATGAAGCACAAAACAAAAGAGTATGGGAGGGAGGAATGAGAATAATGAAAGGCTGGGAAACAATGCTGCCAGGGAATTGTCATTAAATGTAGACTTGCATGTGATAATACAGTATGGGAGTATGACTTACTATATACAGGTATTGTTATCAGGTGGTTACTTTACAGCATTCTTTAGCCCAGTTAAAATCCATTTTTTTTTTTTTTTTCACTTCCATAGACTTCTAGCTCATTGGATATTACCGTGTCATCCAAGGAAAAAAAACAATACAAAAGTGATGAATTCAAGGGGTATCAGTTTCTGTTTCGATTTGCCTGGTGCTACTGCGATTGAAACACTGGAGATCATAGGAGGTAGGAAATACAGACAGAGGGAGACAGTTCCAGAGCTCACCTTTTCCATAAATGCAGGACTGGGAGTAACGGTTAAGTCTTGCATTATAGAACTGGACAGAAAAGGGATGAGAGTTTGTTGCTAGACGGGTGCTACGCGCCCGTCGTAGAGCTAGAGGGATGCTAGAAGACAGTTCAGAGGAGCAGTGACCACTGGAGTAGTGATAGAAAAGAGATATAGATGCAACAATGCAGCAAAGAGACAGAGGATGAAGGAAGCCAGTAATAGGAGAAGAGTTAATGAGACGAAAAGCCTTTGACTCCACCCTATTGAGAGGAGCTGTAAGTGGGGAGCCTTCCCACACATGAAAGTTCTACTCCATACAGGGGCGAATAAAACCAGTGTATAAAGTCAAAAACTGTGCAGGTGTAAAGAATGTACAGAGTCGTCATAGCAAACCTAATCTCTTGGAAGCAGATTTTACGAGAGGTAATATGATCTTTCCAAGATAAATCCAGAGAGAGAATGAAACCTCAAGCATGTTCAAGGAAGAACCAGGATTGAGCTGGATATTATTAAACATTAATGTGTACTCCTGTGGAAGAATTTGTCGGGTTGAGAGGTGTAAAAACTGAGTCTTTGATGCATTTAAAATAACCAAATTATTTTTACCCCAGCCAGAGATACGAGCCAAGTCAGATATTAGGTTTGCCATAGCGTCAACCCTTGATTATTGAAGTAACTGCTGAGATGGACGTTGCGGGAAACATTGACGATCAGAATGAAGGTGGTGTTAGGAGAGATGCTTTAAAATGTTTGTTAAGAACAGACTCGAAAACTTTTGAAACACATAATGATAAAGCAATTAAGCGATAGTTAGATGGTTGGGAATGGTCACCCTTCTTTTGGACTGGCTGAATGAGAGCAAACTTCCAGCAAGAAGGAAAGGTACAAGTTGATAGACAAAGGAGAAAGAGTTTACCTTACGGTGTCCTTACGGTGCAAGCACAGATGCACAGATTTTGAGGACAACAAGAAGGACTCCATCAGGCCTACATGCCTTGTTAACACTGAGGCAAGTGGTGGCAGGAAATACATCAGCTGAAGAAATTTAACTGTTAGCCATAGGGAAGTCAGAGGGGGGAAATGATGGAGGAACAGCATCAGAATCGTCTAAGGTGTAACTGGAGGAGAAAGTATGAGTGAAGAGAACTGCTTTATCAGTAGAAGAAACATCTTCGGAACCATCAGAGTAGGAAAGAGGAGGGAAGGATGATGAGGTAAAGTTGTTAGAAAGGTTTTTGGCAAGGTGCCATGAGAAGTGGTAAGATTTCAAGTTGGAGATTTGAGAGCATTGAGTATGGGTGAAGTTATTTCTAGCAGAGAGAAGAACAGACTTAGCACGATTCCGGGTAGAAATATAAACAAGATGTGATTCAGGGGTGGGAAGGATGATGAGGTAAAGTTGTTAGAAAGGTTTATGGCAAGGTGCCATTAGAAGTGGGAAGATTTCAAGTTGGAGATTTGAAAGCATTGAGTATGGGTGAAGTTATTTCTAGCAGAGAGACGAACAGGCTTGGCACGATTCCGGGCAGAAACATAAACAAGATGTGATTCAGGGGTGGGTTGGCTTTGGTACCTTTTATAGTCCCTCTCCTTGTTGTTAGCATTAGAACAAGCTTGATTAAACCAAGGCTTTCTTGCATTAGTCAAAGGATTTGAGAAATGAATTTATGTTTCCACGTCCGAGAAAATAACTTCCGTAATGCGCAAGGCACACCCAGATGGCTCCCAGCCATGGAAGCAATAATCAGACCAGGGAAAATCAAAGAAGTACTACCTGAGGGCCTCCCAATCAGCAGCTTTAGTGTGCCACAACCGACGTTACTCTGAAGGGTCCTAAGCCGTACTGGAGCGATAGGACAGGTTAACATAATAAGGTTGTGATCGAAGGAGCCCAATGGAGAGGAAAGATTAATAGTGCACGCAGAAGAATAAGTTGTATCTATCTATCTATCTAACTATCTATCAATATCTATCTATCTATCAGTCTCTCTCTCTCTCTCTCTCTCTCTGTACAATTATATGTTACAATCATGGTAATACATTGTTACTATGTTTTTACAATTGTGTTAATACATTCAGTTTTACAGTAATAAAACAAATACCATATATTTACTTTAACATATGTGACAAGTAGATAAGTAGCATATTTCTATATACTATATAAACTGTAATAGGAGACAGGTATGACTGAGCAATACAGTATGTAGACTTTAATATGTCGTAGAACATTGGGTAACAGCTTGCACAAAATGTCGTGTCTGGGGTTCAGGAGAGTCGTACACATATTCTAGTTCAAGAATATCATGACACAAAGTATCCCAAACAATCTCTTTTTAGTTCAGGCGATACAATAATTTCATAAGACAAGCAGTTTAACCAACTTGAACCAGTTATTTGGCATCAAGGAAGCTACCCATGGAAAACCGCTACACATCACACAGCCCCACCAAGCCGATTATAAGAGCTCGGGGGGCATAGTCTTAGAGTCAAAGAGAACGACTGAAAGCTAGGAGACTTCTCAGGAGGTTCACACTCACGCTGCGTTACTCTGTACATCACATCACTATGTACTTGTGGACAATAAACTCCGTAACCCAAGAGTGCCTACAGCTCACCTCACCAACGATACAATATAGGCAGAGAGGCCTGTGAGACAGAGCGACAACTACCCCACATCGAGCTATCCAACGCCTCACGACTTTGTCGACACTGGTTTTCATCTATCAACCTGTTTACCGAAATACCTCCTTACTTTATCCTATCAACACCATGATATCCACGTGTTCCAAAACTTTGTACGATTTTGCTCCAGCACCTCAAAGCTGTTTCCACAACAATATCTACGTCTATGTTAACATTAGCTTTGTGAAACTGACAACTACATTTGCGATGATACCGAGCCTCTTGAGCAACTAGATGAACATCAGCAGCCAACAGGGGATTGTGTGCAGCTTGCCCAAGATCATCATTGTGCTCTTTACACTTTTTGATTAGATATTCAATGTAATCTTGTCCATCAGCCATCTTGGTGGTCTCAACCTTTCATGCAGGCACTCGGTATTGAGCAGGTGTTTTGGTATCATACTCACAGAGTAATTTACACTCTGTGACATGGAGACAAAACATACACTGTTTCTTGAAACTAAACTTTGCGTCCTTTGTAGCACTACGTTGTTTTGGGGGCTGAGGTTTTGATGGGCTATAAGGCTTGCACTTATGAGGAAAATGAGCAAGATTCTGTGAACTCACATAGGTAGAAACACAATGTTTTTAAAATAAATACCAGTAAAACGCCTTTGTTGGCGAGGTACGAGTGAGGCCATTTAAATCCAAAAGAACTGAAATGTCGCCTTACACTGCGAAACGTCTAGAGTATATTGATGGCAACTACCTACCAAGTTTCAAGCCTTTACGACAAACTGTCTGGCCTGTGGCCCTCTTTTGAATATTTTTGACATGCTGCACTTGGCGCGTTTCGTGTGCCACGGGCACTGCCGGGGTGTGATGAAACTTGTCAAAAACATATTTTAAAGAATGTGTCTATCATATGTACATACTTCTCCATTCCCTAATTCATGGAAAGAAGCCAATATGTACCCAAGTCCAGAGAAGGAAGTTCCTCTGGCCCCTCTGATTACAGACCAAGAGCTATCACATCTTCCCCTGGTAAAGTATTTGAAATTGTAATTACTAAACACATAATTAGCACCTTGAGTCCAATAAGTTAATTAGTGATACACAATATGGTTTTTGCCAAGAAAGATCCACCATTGACATAACGCAATCTCCTGACTCATACCATCCATCAATCAAACTAACCAACATGGAGAAATTCATACAGTAGCCCTTTATATTTCTAAAGCTTTCGACAGAGTGTGGCATCGTTTCCTCCTGTCCAAATTCCCTTGCTATGGACTAACGTCTTTTGTTCCTCTGTTTTCCCCAATTGTCAGTGACAGAAAATAAAAGTAGATGATGTACTGTATATTCCAATTTCCACTCAATTAACGCGTGCATGCAACAAGGATCAGTTCTGGCGCCAACCCTATTTCTAGTTCATAGTAACGATCTCTTTATCAGTCACCCACAATCGCATCCATTCATATATAGATGACTCAACACTTCACAGTTCATTCACATTCAAACACCCATTAAGAATGTTTAATATCTCTTAACTCTCAACTCATTACAGCCCTCTCCATAAATTACGACTTACCTAAGCACAGTGAAAGGGGACAAAATAACTTTGTCTCATTTAATGCTAGTAAAACCAAATATATACAATTTACTAATACACATATTGCCAAAATCCTGGCTTTCCTTCAATGCTATTAATATTCTCATCTCCAATAATATTCAAATTCTCGGTGTTTCACTTAACAATGCCCTCAGCTGGACCTCTCATGTCAGATCACTTCCTAAAACCGCCTCAAAGGAACTTGGATTATGGTTCAAAGTCCTTAACTTCGTCACTGACGAGAAGTTAGCTATAATTTATAAGAGTATATTGCCTACCCTTGTGGAATGGATATGGAGATGTTGCACTAAAACAACTAGACAAAATTCAGAACAAAGCTATTGGAATTCTGATTATCCCTGCTATTATAGATGAACTATCTCCTTTACAAGTAAGAAGGAATGTCGTCTCCCTTGCATTGTTTTACAGATATGATTATGGCAATGGCTCAGACGAAGTTGTGTCCATTGTGCCACCTCTCCATGCCTTGCCTCGTGCTACACGGGCATCTGGTAGCGCTCATGACTGGAATGTCACACAGCCATAGTGCGGAACTTCTGCCTATCAGAATTCTTTTATTTCCCTAAATGCATCTCTCTGGAACTCGCTTCCTCGGAGTTGTTTCCCCCCAAACTTCAACCTACAGCTGTTCAAGTCCAACTGTTACAGATATTTTATGAATGAAGGACGTCAGTAATCTAGTTTATGGATTATTCTTTCTTTCGTTTTTTTCCTTCCTTTGTTGTGTTACTTAAAAGAAATCAAATGGTGCAAACCACCCAGAGATCGGCCCTGTTGTTCATGAGATATAAATTCTCAAAAGCGTTTCAGTTGGGCCAGGTTGGGCCGGGCAGGGTTGAGCCGCTCTTATGTGAAAGAATGCCACTACTTGATGAAAGACTCGCAAGGGCTTCACCCTCACTCGTAATGAGTAACAGTGCCACTACTGAATCCAGCTTCCAGTGACTGATGAACATCAAGATGGCCCCACAGTTTGCTTGCGTCAGTTATCGTCTGTATTCGCCTGCATTCACACAACTTCCTTGTGGCACCAGGACAGCTGGCGGTGTTGCCATTGAAGAAACACTCTTCCATAGCAACCATGGTTATCTGAAAAAAAGAATAGCAAGTTTGTTAATAATTATATATTTACTTATAAGGAGAGCATTTTCAAAATCTAGAGTCTATAAGATACACCTTTAATTTCCTCAAATTTTTACTAATTCTGGTGTCTATATGAGCTGCCATCTTTGAATTTCAACATAAGGGGTGAGCAGACAGTTATCTGAACAATAAAAATGAATTCTTTGACCCTCAAAACCCTATCCTGCACACCAGAATAATGATTCAAAGGTTAAAATCAGTAATGTGATTTGGCGGCCATCTTGAATTTTGAAAATGCCAAGATGGAGTACTCATTACAACCGATGGATTCTTTAACTGCACAGTCTAGACTACTGAAAATGCAAAGAAATTATTGTTAGCGAACATTGTGAGGTTTAGATCAAAAATGGGCCTGTGCCACCGGACTATCTGTACCCACTCAAACTTTTCTAACTCCTGTTGGGGAGAACTTTGAAATGAACCTTCGCTGCATTGAGACCATTATCTTACAACACCCATTTTTTCTAGGTATACTTTCGTGCCCCAGCTCCATCCCATCAATACTGCAGCTCATCCCACCCATTCATTTGCTCACTACGCCCATTTCTTTATACCCCCGCCTCTATGACGGTTTCATAGAAAGGTCACATGGTAGAAAAGCGCACTTGTTTTTTAGCTTTGGCCACTCACTCTGTCATGACTACAGTTATCGTAGTGAAGAGAATAGATTAGATAAATGATAAAATGACAATCGTTGCAACTGGTTTGGGCAGCCTTACAGTAGTGTTAGTAGGACACACATCTCACAGCTCCACCAACTTATTTCCCCACCACCTTTTGTGATACTACATTCAACGTGAGGTATGTGTAAAGGATATAAAGGAGAGTTCAGTGTATGCGTTTTATTTTCTGGTGTGTGTGTGTGTGTGTGTGTGTGTGTGTGTGTGTGTGTGTGTGTGTGCGTGCGTGTGTGTGCGTGCGTGCGTGTGTGTGTGTGTGTGTGTGTGTGTGCGTGCGTGCGTGTGCGTGTGCGTGTGTGTGTGTGTGTGTGTGTGTGTGTGTGTGTGTGTGTGTGTGTGTGTGTGTGTGCTTACCTAATTGTATCTTTACAGGATTGAGTCAAGCTCGTACCGTCCCGTGTATTAAACTATTTTTTTCATACATGTTCGTAAATTTATTAATAGTTTTGGCATACACTATTTCATTCGGTAGTGCATTCCTCTGATCAACTGCCGTATTTGGGGAACTGAATTTCCTTACGTCTTTATCGTTTTTCATTTTATGTTTTTTGCAGCGTCCTCTTGTTGATGCTTCTCCATAGGTCATATACTAATCTTTGCCTATTTTCTCTTCCCCTGAGATGACTTTATATAACATAATCATGTGTCCTACTTTCCTTCACTTCTGTAGTGGTGGTAGATTCAGTTTTTCTAGTCTTGCTTCGTAGCTTAGATCCATTAAGCTTGGTACGCATCTTGCAGCTGCCCTTTGTACTTTTTCAATCTTATCTATGTGTTTTTTTGAAACGAGGATTCCAGACTACTGATGCATGCTCCTGGGTTGGTCTGATGAATGATGTTATTATCTTTCTCAGCATGTCTTCATTTATATATGTGAATGCTATTCTCATATTAGCAGGCAATGTATACATGTTACGTACTTTCCCACTGATGTGGTCAGCCGTAGATAGTCTGTTATTGATACTCCTAGGTCCTCCCTTTCTGATATGTGTAGGGTTGATATTCCTAACTTATAGTCCCCATCTTGTCTTTCTCATTTTTACCAAACTTAATTACATGACAGTTGTGCACAGCATATTCCATTTGTCATCTGTTGCTTCATTCATAAAGCTTATTTAATTCTTCTTGTAGCTCGTTGCAAGAACCTGTGTTAGTAATTTTCCTTTGTATTTTTCCATCATCCGCAAACATATTTCGATAGTTAGCACTTCCAATGTTACTGTCTATGTCATTTATATATACTAAAAACATAATTGGTGCCAGCACTCGGCCCTGTGGAACTCCACTAGTCACTTCCCTCCATGATGAATAATATCCGCTTAGTACTGTTCTCATTTCCCTTTTTCTGAGAAAATCCTGCATCCAGCAGTACAGATTGCCTTGTATACCTTTTTGCTGGTACAGTTTCCATAAAAGTCTTTGGTGTGGTACTGTGTCAAATGCTTCCTTGAAATCTAAATAGATACTGTCCACCCATCCTTCTTTTTTCTGTAATGTTCCTGTAAGTTTATCATAGTAGCTTAATAGATAAGCAACACATGATTTTTCTCTTTCTAAAACCGAACAGCCTTTCCGTTATTATACTGTGTTCTTCTAGATGTTTTACCTATACTTTTCTTATCAGCTTTTCTAGTATCTTATAACACTAGTCAGCGATACTTGTCGGTAGGTGAGTGGATTCTGCTTATTCCATTTCTTGAATATGGGAAACAATGTTTGCTTTCTTCCAAATAACAGGTAGGTTAACGTGAACTAAGGATTCCTTGAGTATTAAATACAATGGTCTGCCTGACTCTTCTGCAAATTCATGCAGCACCCAACCTGAAATATGGTCTGGACTGTTTGATTTTCTTTTGTCTATTTTACTTAACCCTTCCTATACTTCTTTTTCTGATATTTGTATGGTATATCTGGTAATACCTGTGGGCATGCATGTTCCATATAGTCCCTTTCAAGATCATTTTCTTTTGTAATAACTGATAGGTAGCTTTTATTTAGTGCTTCACAAATATCTTTCTCTTGTGTATAGGTGATCCCCTCATCCGTAATGGACCGCATTTTATCTTTAATTTTGGTTTTGCTTCGGATGTAGCCGTAAAATGGCATAGGTTGATCACTACTTTTATTCATAATGTCTTCCTCAAACTGTCTGAGCCTCCCTGCTTATCTTTGTATAATAATTTCTTGCCTGTTTATACATGTTATATGCCCTCTCACTTTTGTGTCACTGTATCTGTTCCACAGCAAGTCTCGGTGTTCTTTTGATTTTGTACATTCTGTATTAAACCTTTTCTTTATTTTCATTTCTGCTCGTTTGTGCCGAGAGATGTAATTATGGACTCCTATTTCGTAAAAATCACATAATTTTCTATATATAATACTTAAATCTTGTCCTCTGAGCTCCTTTTCCCAATATGTTTCTAAGAAGTACTTCTTCAGGTCATGATAGTTGCCCTTTTTGTAGCTGAGACTCTTTTTGTAAGTCATTACTGGTAACTAAGTCACAACAATCCTGAAGTTGCAATCTGATACTGCATGGTCGCTTTTACCAAATGGGATATGATACATTATATTGTCAATACCATTTTCTTGCCCAGTAAATATAAGACCTGGTACTGGTGGATCATCAAGTCCTCTTTTTCTGGTGTTTTCCTGTACATGCTGTGTTAGGAAAAACTGCACATGATCCAGGAGCTTTTGATCCCAACAGCATTCTTGGCTTCTTACATCTAGAGTATTCCAATTTTGTATTGAAATATCCAGTTACATTCATTCTTTCCGATTTCTTTTCCAATCTATGTAGTAATGCTGTTAAATTCTAAATTGTACCTTCTGCCAGGTCTTAATAGTCGTCTCTTTCCGAAACGTTTGTTTTGGGTGACATGTTTAAATCTGTCACAGTTAATTTCCCTTCAGATGTGTTAATCTCCATTGCAATCAGTTCTGCCTGTGAGGGTATATCTAGTTTTATGTCTTTGACTGATAGATTTTTCTTTGTTAAGATTATAATTCCTCCTCTCTTTCTTAAATTTCTGTCTTTTCTCCATATAGTATATTCCTCTAAGTTTAGGATACTGTTTGATATCTTTGGGGTTATATTTGGTTAAGTTAGGGAAACATTTGGTTCCTTTTCCTTGGTATAAATTAGGCACCGTTCCACCTACATTTGAGTACATCAACTTAATCAGCTTGTTTACATACTTGCCATAAATTGAGGCTACTACCTTCCTATTTTTCATTCCCTGTTGGTTATGTATCATTTTCGTACTTGCAATCCACTTGGTTTGTAAAAAATGTACTCCTCTTCCTCTGATCTTCCCTCGTTATTTGTTTTTGCCTCCTTCCTCCTCTTTAGTATTCTCAGTTCCTCGTGAGTTTGGTATTGTTTTATTCATATTAGTTTAAATCCCTCTTTTTCCATGAGTTTCCATTTTTTAGTATTTCTTCCAGTGTTCAAACTCTGGAAGGTTACTTTCAGAGGCCTTGAATTATTTCCTTCATATATCCCTAGCCTTTGGTGTTCCTCTATGTAGTCTGATGCTTCCCTCAACATGCTTATTATATTTGCCATCTCCTTTTTGTCTCTCGACATTTTGCTTATCTCTTCTTCATTCATTCCAGTGATTACTATAGATTTGTTGATATCTGCTGAATCTTTGACCAATATTGGGTTGTTTCAGATTATTTTTTTCACTTCCTTTTTAATGCTTTTTTCTTCAAGTCTTGTTTCTAAGTCTTTCCTTACTTTCACCATTTCAGCATACGTAGTTTCCACATCATACTTGTAACTCTGCATCACTTCATTCACCTGGGTTATCTTCTCTTCAGTATCACTGCTTTGGTCTACCAGACTGCTTTCTTGCCTAATTGTCTCTGTATCATTTCTGAACTCCTTTATAATACTCGCATGGTTGACAGTTGTACATGCCATTTCACTAATCTTCCTTCTAAATGAACCTACCTCAACTGGCAGCTCATGCATTGTTGTGTGTTTTTTTGTTTTATCCTTTACTAATTTTTCATTTTCTTCCTTCTCCAGGCCCAATTGGTTCTTAATTTCATCCATTTCACTCTGAAAAGCCTCTCCCACTTGTTCACCCTCTCTAATAGTTTGTTATATGTTTCCATTTCAACCAGTTCCTTGTAGAAATCATCATCCTGTTTTCTACCTTTATCCCTTTTCTTAACTCCTTCCATATTCACTTTACTAAAGATGGTGTTCTTGTTGTATTACTGAGAAAAAATTCTACTTACAAGTATGCATCTCCTTGCCTGTGGTAGATGAAACAGCTGGGAGATTGATCAGTGCATTCCTACATTAATTGTGTATATTCTGTTATTTGGAGAACACTTTTGCTTGTACTTGCTCTAGTATATTAGAATACCGTTTAGTTTAACCGAGTACAGACCTTGACTCGTATAAAGATACCATGTAGGTGGCCAAGGATGGCAAGCGCAGAGACGTGTTGACTCCGACGCTGCCTGTGTGTGTGTGTGTGTCCAGAGCTCGCTTGCACAAGTGCTTCCTTATTATGGCATCACGAACGAAGTAGATAGGCCAAATGGAGGCTATGAAATCTCGCGGGTGATGCAGCAAACCGACTTTAGACAATAATAATGAAATTGGACGACAATCTCCTGTTTCTGACAACTCTATTGCTGTCAACTGCAAGTAGCCTGATGGTTTAAATTTTAGTATAATGTTACTATGCTTGTTGGAAGATGGTTATGTAGCTGCACATGCTGCTGTTAATCTGTGTATGTACGTAAAAGTAAATCGTACCAAGCCTCAACAGTTATGCAACACTTTTGTTGTACTATTCAAAATGTTGATACAGGCCTCCAATTTACTGTTATTTCCACTTCAGTTATACGTTATGTATATATCCCTAAAATTATAAATAACGGAAGCGTATTTCACTGGCATTAGGGAGTGAATTTCAGATTTACACTTCGAATAACAACAAACCTGCCTACATCAATTCTCCCATCAGGAATGAACAGGATGAAATTTGTTCATTCCTTCCGTCCTTAAGGACCCTGTCAACCACGCTGTTTTAATAATCCTTTTTCACCTTAGACAGCCATAAAGAGGGCACCATGGGATGTAGATGATGACATCACTCAGAGCTGGAACTCCCGTTTCATCAGAGCTCGGGACTGGTTTCTGACCATCCCCCTTTGCTGAACTTTCTCAGTGTCTCAGTAACACAGAGAGTAGGGCAGCATGCTCTCCAGTACAAGTTTCTCTAAATATCAACACCAAAATACATGCACATTACACACTACACTTCCTTTTCAAAATTTAAAAAAACAAAAATAGCATCTAATAACAAAGCCTCGGAGTTCCCGGGGGCGTGGGGGGCATAAATGCCCCAACCATCCGCCACTCTCCCAGTGACGACTCAACGAGCTGCCTGGAACCATTCTCTGACTCATTTCGTGATATTTGCAACATTCGCGGTCCTTCCTCTAACTTTCCATCTGTTGAGCACCACCTCTCCTCTTCTAAACCTCACCTTCTCTTCTTAATTGAGACTCATCTGTCTGAGGCAACTTTCTCTATACTCATTTCAAAGCCAAAGGTTGCTGTTATATTTATGTATGCAAAGACTTACCTTGCTCTCGTGTTCCTGAGCTTGATTCTTCTGAATGCTCTACTCTCTGGTTTCTGCTTTCCTGTCATTTCTCTGACTAAATATATCTGTGATGTTGATGTATCCCCTAATTCTAGTGATTATGAAAAATTCTTTGGTTATCTTACTTCTGCGATGGAACACATCCTATCCATTTCTCCTTTCTCTGAAATTTGCATTCTAGACGATTTGAGTGTTCACCACCACCTTTGGCTCTCCTCACCTTTCAATGATCGACCTGGTGAGCTAGCCTACATCTTTTCTATCTTTAATGACCTAGTGCAGGTTGTACAGCACCCAACCCGTATCCTTGACTGCCTTGGAGAGCTCCGACATACTTGACCTCATCCTTACAACTAATCCTTCTGCTAACTCTGTTAATATCTCCTCTCCCCGTTGGGTTCCTCCGATCACAGCCTTATTACCTTAACCTGTCGTATCACTCCGGTACAGCCTGTGGACCCTCCAAAGAAACGTCGATTGTGGCACTTTGGAGCTGCTAACTAGGAGGCCCTCAGGTAGTACTTCTTTGATTTTTCTTTGACTGATTATTGTTTTCATGGGCGGGATCCATCTGAGTGTGCCTTGTGCATTACTGATGTTATTCTCTCGGGCATGGAAGCATACATTCCTTTCTCATATCCTTTGACTAATCCAAGAAATCCTTGGTTTAATCACGCTTGTTCTAATGTTGTCTACAACAGGGAGAGGGCCTATAAAAGGTATAGGAGCCAACCCACCTCTGAATCACATCTTTTTTGTTTCTGCCCAGAATCGTCCTAAGTCTGTTCTTCGCTCTGCTAAATATAATTTCATCCATACTATATGCTGTCAACTCTCCAACTCCAATTCTTTCCGCTCCTTCTGGCACCTTTCTAACAACTTTACCTCATAATCCTTCCCTCCTTTTTTCTACTCTGATGGGTTTGTAGCTATTTCTTCTACAGATAAAGCAGATCTCTACACCGACACTTTCTCCTCCAATTCCACCTTAGACGATTCTGGTACTGTTCCTCCATCACGTTCCCCCTCTGACTTCCTCGTGGCTGACATTAAAATTTCTTCAGCTGATGTATTTTCTGCCATCATTGGCCTGAATACTGACAAGGAATATGTGCCTGATGGAGTCCCTCCTGTTGTCCTCTAGAACTGTGCTTCTGTGCTTATACTCTGCCTCGGTAAACTCTTTTGCCTTTGTCTATCAACTTGTACCATTCCTTCTTGTTGGAAGTTTGCTATCATTCAGCCAGTCCCAAAGAAGAGTGACCATTCCCAACCCTCTACCTATCGTCCAATTGCTTTAACATCCTGTGTCTTATAAGTTTTCGAGTCTATTCTCAACAGAAAAACTTTAAAGCATCTTTCCTATAGTAACCTTCTTTCTGATCATCAGTATGGTTTCCGTCAGGGCGCTCCACTGGCGATCTTCTCACCTACCTTTCCGACTCCTGGTCATCCTCCTTTCGGGACTTTGGTGACAGCTTTTGCATTGCACTTAACATCTCAAAGGCTTTCAACTGAGTCTGGTACAAATCTTTAATTTCCAAACTACCCTCTTATGTCTTCTATCCTTCTACCTGTGCCTTCATCAATACCTTCCTTTCTGGTCGATCTATAGCTGCTGTTGTAGACAGCCATCGTTCTTCTCCTAGATCTAACAACAGTGGTGTTCCTCAGGGCTCTGTCCTATCACCAACTCTCTTCCTTTTATTCATCAATGACTTTCTAAGTTGTACATCTTACACTATCCACTCATACACTGATGATTCCGCCCTTCTCCTTTCCATTTGATTCTCGCAACGTCCATCTCAGGAGTTACTTCAACCAATGAGAGATTAGGCTATGCCACACCTAATGTCTGACTTGGCTCGTATCTCTGACTGAGATACAAATCATCTTCTTGCTTTTAATCAATCAAAAACTCAATTCTTGTGGTTATCAACCTGACAAAACCTTCCACAGGAGTACCCACTAATGTTTAACAATATTCAGCTTAATCCTGCACCAACCCTAATCATACCTCGGGTTTCATTCTCCCGGGACTTAAATTGGAAAGATCATATTACATTTCATGTAAATTCTGCATCCAAGAGATTAGGTGAGCCAAGCTAACTCCGTACCTTCTTTACCCCTGCACAGTTGTTGACTTTATACACGGGTTTTATTCGCTCCCATGTAGAGTCCGTCTTATGTGTGGGGAGGCTCTCCATACACAGCTCTTCTTAATAGGATGGAGTCAAAGGCTTTTCGTGTCATCAACTCTTCTCTTACTGACTCCCTTAAACCTGTCTCTCTTTGCTGCACTATTGCATCTTTATCTCTTTTCTATTGCTACTTCAATGGTCACTGCTCCTCAGAACTGTCTGTTTGCATCCCTCCACCTCTACGACGGGTACATAGCACCCATCTAGCAACAACCTCTCATCTGTTTTCTGTCCAACTCTCTAATGCAAGAGTTGACTGCTACTCCCAGTTCTTCATTTATGCCATAGGACAACTCTGGAACTGTCTCCCTCTGTCTGTATTTCCTACCTCGCATGATCTCCAGTCTTTCAAACGTAGTGTGTCTAGGCATCTCGAAATGAACGGATCTTTAATTTGGTTCTTTTTTTTTTTTTTACTTGTTGTTGTTG
Organism: Coenobita brevimanus; assembly: GCF_032717465.1. Taxonomy (NCBI): domain Eukaryota; kingdom Metazoa; phylum Arthropoda; class Malacostraca; order Decapoda; family Coenobitidae; genus Coenobita; species Coenobita brevimanus. The sequence goes on along the minus strand of NC_137013.1, from coordinate 20,428,273 downwards.
GAAGGAACGGTTTGCGGGCTCCTGGCCTTTGGTTCCTTATTCCTTGCATTATAAAAAAAAAAAAAAAAAAAAAAAAACAGATGACAGACTCTGTACCCAGACCTGTAGTCTCATCGGCTAACTCCATAAGGTCAGTGACTTTCTTCCTCTGTATTGTTATTTTTATGACAAGTTTACTCATCAAAGAATAGACTTTCGAACAAGATATCTTGTAGTGGTCCCTCCAAAGCTAAATCAAGATCGACTGATGGCAGCGAGAATAGATAGAAATTACCTCTTAAGGTTAAAGGGACATAGGAGGCTCCATAGCACGTTTTTCCTTGCCAATTCATTCATATTACGTCAATGTGATATGTATGCAATCTGTGTTGAGATACAAAAAATACAGCAAGAATAATGAGGAGCATAACTAGCTTTAACATACAAAGTGAGCTGCTCAGGAACAAGAATAAGAAAGTTTCCTAAGCTGACGAATTACGGTTGTTGTTCACTTCGCTTGTCATACCGTTGACCGTCAATGCCTCTGCCGATAGCCATTTTGCTCTATAGCATATCATTTGCTTCATGACCATTTATATTTCATATCAACTCTCCCATGGTCGAAACAACCTATTGTTGTGTTCCATTTAATGCCAGATGATATCATCAGGTGATATGAATCAGGGTGTTAATATTGGTGCAGTACCACAATCAGTTCGTCTATTTTATTCCAGCAAACTCTAGATGTGGTCAAGTGAGTGTGTCATATGAGCCTAAGAATGATAGCCTCAGAGTGTTAATACTTGTACCATTAACCCTCCCGTGGAAACAAAGCTAGTATTCTATTCCAGCTGACGCCAGATGATCTAATTCAGCTAGAGTGAGCCAGCGAGCATTACACAATTGGGTAACAAAACTTTAACAATACCAGGACATTTGAAGTTACTAAGAGAAAGTCTGCACACCCTCTGAATCATGCATTTTGACATGCCACCCTCAATCTCTCTCTCTCTCTCCCTCTCTCTCTCTTTCTCTCTCTCTCAAGGATACACATTTTTAAAATGTAGACAGTCTCGTAAAGGTCGAGATGAATGTATTTATGAAAAACAAAACCTCACTCCATTTTTGCAACAAAGCAAAATAATGTCAAAACAGAACATCTCAGGGTAAATATCAGGGTTAACTTGACTATTCTAAATTTTAAGGCAGCTTATCGTCGGTTCTAAATCAAGTGTACCAGTGCAACCTCAACCAGGGTCATCCTAGCCAGTATCAAGTCAACCAGTTTGTCCTCAACCCATGGACCTCTGAAACCAGTGGCGATTCATCCAGAGGCAAATCAACCAGTGCCATCCCAACCACTACCATTTCATGTAATGGCCATCTTAACCAGTGACCTTCTCAGCTGGTGGCATCCCAACCAGTACCATCTCATATAGTGCCATCCAAACCTGAACCATCCAATACCATCCCATCCAGTACCATCTCAGCCAGTGCCATATCAGCCAGTACCATCTTGACCAATATCAACTCAATCAGTATCACCTCAAAAAGTACCATCCCAACCAGTGACCATCTCAACTTGCACCAACCCAACGAGTACCATCTAAACCAGTACCATTCCAACCAGTACCATCTCAACAGTACCATCCCAAGCAATGACCATTTCAACCGGTGCCATCCCATCCATTACCATCCCAGCCAAAACCATGTCAACCAATACAGTTTCAACAAGTACCATCTCAATTAATGTCATCCAAACCATTACCACTCCAACCAGTAACCACCTCATCTAGTACCATCTCGACCAGTACCATGTCATCCAGTACGATTTCAGACAATACCATCTTCACCAGTACCATCTCCACCAGTGCCATCTCAACCAGGACCATCCCACCCAGTACCATCTCAACCAACACCATCTCAACCGGTGACCATCTCAACCAGTTCCATCTCAGCCAGTACCATCTCAACCAGTACCATCTAAACCAGTACCATCTCAACAAGTGACCATCTCAATCAGTATCCACCTCAGCCAGTACCATCTCAACCAGTGACCATCTCAACCACTACCATCTCAACCAGTGCTCATCTCACCCACTACCATCTCAACCAGTGACCATATCAACCAATACCATCTCAACCAGTCCCATGTCAGCCAGTATCATTCCAGTCAGTGACCACATCATCCGCCAGTGATCGTCTCAACCATTACCGTCTCAACCAGTGACTATTTCATCTTAGCCAGTGAACGACTCCATTAGTAACAACTGATCCATTGACCATGTTAGTTACTTTTTTTAATCACTGACCATTTCAAAGTGCGAAATGAGTAGTGTCCTATTCATATATCTTCGTTTGAACTTTCTATCCCTCACTGGCATGTATGGAGGTTCCTGGACGGTTGCCACACATATCTTTAAATTATTGGCGATCGTGTTGTCGCCTCATCATGTAGCAATGTGTGACATATAACCGATCATATAACTATTTTTCGAGTGCTTTGAGTCTTGGGATATATCAGAGGACAGTTTGATTGGAGAGAGAGAGAGAGAGAGAGAGAGTATATGGACACTCTTTGGCAATCTTCTTTATTTCTGTATGTCTCTTGCTACTTACTTAACCCTCTTGCAAACGGTAAGTTTTAGTAAGTTATCCGGGGAACGATTTTATCTGCCTGGCTGCCTGGCCCTGCCGCCCGCGCACAGCAAAAAACACGTATTCTCGTCTTAATTTCGCCACCCAAACATCAATACACTGCCATGAAACCTGTATCAACTTATTTGTTGATGTTTGTTCTAGCTGATGAGCACCACAAAAAAAAAAACAGGAAAACATTAATAAAACTACATAAGACGGCCCTGAATAAACATTTCACAACGTCAATTTCACTTCCTAACATCACCATTTGAATGCTTTCCATCATATAGGAAAATGTTATTAGAAGTTTTGATAGAGAATTTCATCAGTTTTCTAAAGAGAAAGTCTGGTTGTGATGCGATTTGAACTTTTCGAGAAAATAGCCAAAAACTGAAAGCCATTTAAAAAAAAATTCAGGGAGCTTTTCTGAAGAACTTTTCTCACACACCTTATGTTTTTATTGCATAATATTGTGTAGAATTTCACGAACTTTCTCCTGAGCAACTGAAAGTCTTGATACACCTCATAGTTTCTGAGTAAATCGCTAAAAACTACTGGGTACTCACGGCCGTGCTGCACTTTCGTCATCCGTGCACAATAATCATTATATTCCCGCCTTTTCATCAAAGATTTTATATTGTTATGTCCTGAACATATGTAGAATTCACTGATCTTTTTCATGGTTCTTATGGGAAATTGATAGGTACAACAGTAAATGGACGACAAACGTAGAAAACTCCTCCTCGCCTGCAGGTGAGATAAAAATATTCTTTCCCTGCCTCACCCACACCTACATATTTTCGCTCGTTAGGTTTTATTATTTTCTTTTGTTACTCAAAGTATACACGTAAAACATCATAAGGTTTTTGCTAGTGCTCTCAGAAACTCGACATGACCACTAGTCTTTTTGCTAGGTACTAGTACTGAAGCTGAGCTTTTTTCCACCTTATATGTGTGTAGGTAAAAAACAATACTTCCATCCCAATTCCATCCCAACCTCCTCTCTTATTCCCTTCCTGACTCCATGGAGTACGTGACTGCCTGTTTCCTTAGCGACTGTTGCATATCTCTATGGCGTACATAATGCCTACTATGGTAGGTCGGTTATTTCATCAAACCAGGCGCCATATGTTTCACACATATATAAGTATTGGCTTCACTATAAATGGTAAAATACTCATCATTTATGGGCAGGGTGAAGCAGAGTAGAAACCTCATTATAACAAACCACACTCCTGTCTCTAGGCCTAACGGCTGATAACGGGCCCCAGTGCTTTACAAATAATATATCTATGTTCCCACTGTGGCGAGGGGGACACAACCTGGCCGCACTATGGGGTGGTACTACTACTCTGCGGCCAGGTTGTGTTAGGAAGAATACTGCCACCGTATTCCCTGCGTGTCGTAAAAGGCGACTAAAAGGTGCAGGGTGAGGGGACTAGGGACCCCCTCCTCTGTTTTTTAGTTCCTAAAAAGAGACAGGCCAGAGAAAGGGATGGGGGATGGAGTTATCCCCGTACCCTGAAGAATCGGTCTATGAATGTGCGTGGATGTAGTACGACTGAGGCTAAAAGGGAGGAGATTGGGAGAATGTTTGTGAGAAGAAAGTTGGATGCGTTAGCTTTGAGTAAAACGAAGATGAAAGGGAAGGGGGAATCTATGTTTGGAAGTGTGAATGGAAGATTGTCAGGTGTTGATAGAGGAAGGGCAAGAGAAGGTGTGGCCTTGTTAGTGAGTCCGGAAGTACAGCAATGTGTGACTGAATGGAAGGAGGTGTCATCGAGACTGATGTGGGTGAAAGCGAAATTTGAACGTGAGTTGTGGGTGTTTGTGAGTGCATATGGGCCTGGTAGTGAAAGGGATGAACAAGAGAGGGAGTCTTTCTGGAATGATGTTGACGAGTGTCTGCAGAGTTTCGGAGCGAATGTGAATGTGGTAATGATGGGAGAACTGAATGCTAGAGTGGGAAATGTAGCAGTTGAAGGCGTAGTTGGTATGCATGGTGTGCCTGGAAGAAATGAAAATGGGGAACGAATGACAGCGATGTGCGTTGAGCGAGAGATGGTGATTGGGAATACGCTGTTTGAGAAGAAAGATATTTATAAGTATACATGGGTGAGACAGGAGGGTGGAAGGGTTGTTGATAGAGCCTTGATGGACTATATGGTTGTGTCTAGGAATGTGAGTTGGATAAAAGAGAGAAAAAGATAGAGTATCAGGAGAAATTGAAAGATGAGTGGAATGCAGTGAAAGACCGGGGAAATGGCAGCATGGAGGAGGAATGGCAGTTGTTTAAGAGTGCTGTGGTGGGGCATGCAGAAGAGGTGTGTGGTGTGAGACGTGTGGGTGGTGGTGTAAGAAAAGGAAGTGAATGGTGGTGCGAGGAAGTAAGTATGGCTGTGGCTGAGAAGAGACGTGCATATGAAGTGTGGCTGCAGAGGAAGGATGAGATGTCATATGAAAGGTATAAGGAAAAAAGGAATAGAGCGAGAAGGGCTGTGCGTGATGCTAAAGTGGCAGCAGATGAGAGGTGGGGTAGGCGGCTGACAGAGAATTTTCAACAGAATAAGAAAATGTTTTGGAAGGAGGTGAAAAGGGTGCGAAAGGGAGAGTCTGGGAAGGAAGAACTAGTAAAAGCAGAGGATGGAAGGATGTTAATTGAGATGGATACAGTAAGGAAGAGATGGGCAGAGTATTTTGAAAGATTGTTAAATGTAGAGGAGGAAAGGGTGGCTGAGATTGTAGCAGATGGAAGGGTGCAAGGAATAAATGTGTTGGGAGAGTTGAATGATTCTTTGATCACGAAGGAGGAAGTGGAGAAGGCAGTAAAGGATATGAAAACAGGGAAAGCTGCAAGTATGGATGGGTGTGTTGTGGAATGCCTGAAGGGTGGTGGAGTGACTATTGTTGACTGGTTAGTAAGATTGTTGAATGTGTGCTTTGAGAAAGGTATGGTGCCAGTTGACTGGACAAGTGCTTGTGTGGTCCCGTTGAATAAAGGGAAGGGTGATAAGTATGAATGTACTAGCTTTAGGGGTATAAGTCTGTTGAGTGTTGTAGGTAAGGTGTATGGTAGAGTGTTAATTATGAGAGTTAGAGAGGGTACAGAGGGAGTGATTAGTAATGAGCAATGTGGCTTTAGGAGAGGGAGGGGATGCGTTGATCAGGTGTTTGCTGTGAGACAAGTGTGTGAAAAGTATTTAGCGAAAGGCAAGGATGTGTTTTGGGCATTTATGGATTTAGAGAAAGCGTATGATAGAATTGATAGGGAGGCTTTGTGGACTGTTTTAAGATTGTATGGACTTGATGGTAGGTTACTAAAAGGGGTGAAAAGTTTTTATGTAAATAGTAGAGCGTGTGTAAGAGTGGGAAATGCTGTGAGTGATTGGTTTCCCGTGAGAGTGGGGCTGCGACAGGGATGTGTGATGTCGCCTTGGTTGTTTAATATTTACATGGATGGTGTTGTAAGGGAGATGAATGCAAGAGTTTTAGGTGGTCTGAGTCTGGTAAATGTTGATGGAGGAGAGTGGAATCTGAAGCAGCTGCTGTTTGCAGATGATACTGCACTGGTGACTGATTCAGAGGAGAGATTGAGACAGTTGGTAGAGGAGTTTGGAAGGGTGTGTGAAAGGAGGAAATTGAAAGTAAATGAGAATAAGAGTAAAGTGATGAAGTGTACAAGGTTGATAGATGGTACGGGGATGAATGTAGTTTTGAATGGTGAGTTGCTTGAGGAGGTAGATTGTTTTAAATATCTAGGGTCACATGTTGCTGTGGATGGAAGAATAGATGCAGAGGTGAAGTTTAGAATAAATGAAGTAGGAAAGGTGCTGGGAGGAATGAAGAAAGTGTTTAAATGTTGTTCGCTTAGAATGGATGTAAAGAGAAGGCTGTATGAGGGTGTTGTGGTACCGACTGCATTATATGGGGCTGAAACATGGAATATGGGTGTAGCAGAGAGGAAAAGTTTGAATGTAATGGAGATGAGGTGTCTGAGGAGTATGTGTGGAGTGACGCGTATGGATCGGGTGCGAAATGATGAAGTGCGAAGGAGAACTGGAGTTGTTTGGGAGATGGCTGGTAGAGTTGAGCAGAGGGTGTTGCGATGGTTTGGGCATATTAAGAGAATGGATAATGAGCGATTGGTGAAAAAGATAACTAGATCTGATGTGAGAGGTGTAAGGCCGAGAGGAAGACCACGAATAGGATGGATGGACAGTGTGAAGAGAGCACTGGATGCGAGAGGGATGTCTGTTGAGCAAGGAAGAGTGGCTGCGCATGACAGAAATAAATGGAGAGAAATTGTGAATGAATAAGTGATGATGCAGCCCTGAGGGGATATTCTCCTGCATTTGGTCTGATCAGCTAGTCAGGTCAGGTGCAGGTAAGGGGATGGGTCTGTTATGATGTGGCAGGAGTAAACCAGTTCTGCTGTCGGGCCCTGCTGTGGATGTCACTGATTGCATTGCGCAGTTGACCCTTGTGTGGTGTGGTGCGGTGAGGATCTGTCCGTTCTCCCCTCTGGGGCTAAGATGCGAATGAATGTGTTTGAATGGATGAGTAAATGGAGAGTGTGTCGTCCTGTCTCGGCTGCCTCCCTTTCCTTGGGGGAAGCAGCCTAGGTATATAGATAGATATAAATAGATAGATGTTCCATGGACACAGTCACTTCACATTATAGTCAAAAACACTGTACAATCACAATATTTCAATAATGGCTTCTGCATCGGGTGGGAGGAGGAAAATGACGGATTTAAAGAGATGACTGACAGCAGCGCTACTCTCCAGCCCGCCTGGTCATAAGATACTGAGATTTTCCTGCTGCGCATTGCCTCATCAGAGCAGTCATAGTGTTGCCAAATGTTTACCTTGGAAGACAGGTGCACCCACTAGAAAGCACCAAAATTTGACGCAAATCAGCTGAAAACTTTCCTTTTGATGGTGTTTTTTCTGCTTAAGAATGAGATACGCATCTTTGTGCATTTATATGCCAAACCACAAAGAACGCGATTTGCGTCAACGTGCCTCAGAAGGTTAAATGCGGGATGATTTTGTCAGGTATCATGACCGACATACATAATAGTCCGTGATTCCAGTGACATTAAATATTCTTCCTTCCAAGTTTCATCTGCTGGATGAGATTGGACATTTTTTTTTTTTTTTATATACAAATGTTGTTTGTTATCATTACAGCAGATGACTGAGTGCAACAACTGTCCTCTATTAGGTTCTTTTGTAAGTCATGAGTCGGACTGCTTTCAGCACCTCTGCATAATAACACATTTTAATGTATCAGTAAAGTTTGTATGTAGTTGATGTTAAAATCTCCTGTAATGGGGTGTAATTTGTTTAAGTTGTACCCCAGTGGTCAGTGGTTTCTATATCTCAAACGATTTTCTCTTTGTTTACTACTTCAGATATAGCTGCCTCCGGCTAAGGGTTTATTTTTACACGTCCAAGTCCCCATAACTGTATGATCTATCAAAGTGCTCCTTATACCATTATCTCATGCAATGGTCAGGGATAAGTAAATGTTCTCGTTCAGCTGCCCGAAGTATTCTTTTGGTATCAATTTGTGGGCCACTTCTTTTGGCAGATTCTATTTTCTTTTTCTATAACCAACTAGACACATGTTAATATGAATTAATTATAGATTCATTTAGTATCCATTTAATGCATACAGTAATAAGTACGTTTACAAATGATGTGATAGTGAATAAATAAGTATTGTACTTTTCAATATTTTTTATTTTCACTGCAGTGTATTGCAAATGAAATCCTATCCATACCCTGTGAAATGAGTATCCTCGCTATATGATCACCTGTTACAGCGACGTACAGTTGTTTACCCATGACTCATATTAAAATCAAAACAGAATGAACATGCATTCCAGGCACAGGTTGCCCATTGTCTGGTGTTAGCTAACATTTCTTTATGATATCAAAATGTTTGTTTCTTTGTGTGTGTGTGTGTGTGTGTTTCATGATCTGGTACTTGTGTCTATATACAACATGGACCATTTAGAATGAATATGAAAATTGGATTGTACGCTAAAGCTAAAAGCATAACAACTGCTTCACCTCTGATGCAGGTGATAACAGTGTCAGTATCTCTTCTCATTGGCTATTTGCGTGATATTAGGCTGCATTTGGGTGTGTGGTGAAACTCTCAATTCGAAGGCGTGGAAAAACGTTTTGAGAAAACTTATATATTGTAGTGGATTTATACCTATTTGTAACAAAAACAAAGAAAAAAATGTCTTGCAGTAATCACAGGGCATTTAGGAACATGCAGGGACAACTACGTCTCTGAGGGTGCAGATTTCTGTCAATGACAACTTGACCAGATAACCTTACCTTAGTTACAAAATCTTTACACAGTCAAACACTACTGCTAACACAGTATACACTAAATGGGAAGAGTTACGTTACTAGAGTGCTATGTACAGTCACTCATAAAAGAACTGGTAGTTCGCTTTTCATGTAATAACACTGTAATTTTTACATCTTCAGGTGATTTGAGCTGGGCTTTGAGATACTATGGCTGAGTGAACCCCAATTCGAAATTAGATACACTTCCTGATAATGTAATGTAGCTATGCCGTGTGCGAAAATGCTCTTCATAATATTGCTTTGAAATAATCACATCATACTGTAATGCAAGTAAATCCTTTGGCCTCAGTATATAATATAATGTTGAAAACTTTCATAATGTAGCATTTATCATTCAAATTAAAACAAGAATCGGTGCCAAGGCACAGAAAACCGGTCCCCGACAGTCATTTTAGTGCTGATGTATAAACACAACAAATATTATCTAGTCAGAGATGTCACTTATCAAATCTGGAGTAATTGGGTGAAAATTGATTATATGACTTTGAAATTTTAGACCCGACCCACATGACATTGACCCCACTGCCACTAACAGGGGGGTGAGCCCCCTTTTATAATGAGACATGTTATAAGATGCAGATTTAAAAAATGCACCTTTAGGCCTTGGCTTCTTGTTGATATAAATTTTAAAGGAGTTATGGTGAAAAAAATAACAATTTTATTTTTTATTTTTAACCCCTTCGCCTGCATTGATGCATTAGTCATCATTTGGGTGTGGCTGCAACTATTCTCAATGAAGCGTTTGTCATCACTTCAGCATAAAATCTTTTGTCAGAGAAAAAGTTTTCGGCCAATCGGCGTCGTTTTTGGAGGCGTCATAGCTTGCCTAGCGCTTGTCAAAAGTAATGAGTCGGCAAATGTGGGTCCCGATACCGACAAGAGAACGGACAGGTTATTCAGTACCAAATGAGCTGTGAGTGGAGGAGGTACTGCGTGGTTTGGCCCTTTAAATTTCCACCCTAATCCCTGTCTCAGCCATGCAACATATTTCACTATATCAGTTGTGCTTATATGTAGTTTTTGGCCACTGTTGTGATTAAATTTGGTGTCTCCAATTGGAAATTTAGTGTTTGTGAAGCATTCCTTGTCGTTATCAGCCGTTGGCCCAATGATGATTGTGATACTGTTTCCAGTCAACTACACTGCCTCTACCCTGCACCAAATGTGAGTATTCACTATAAAAATAGTGACAGTGAATCATGTGAATATAGTGTGCATAATTATCTAGTGTACAAGGAATTGGTGAAGTATGTGCAGTAGCTTAGAGGGAGGCAGGAAACCGCCCTACAGTCACGACACGGCGTGGGTACACCGTAGTTTTGTGCATTTTTCTCGATAACTATGAGGCCTAGGATCACCATTGTGATCTCAAATGAAAGCCAATGAAATTCTGCATAGGATGATAAAATAAAAACATAACAATGCCGAGAACAGTTTTTACTAGAGCTCCCCGAGTAAAAAAATCGGTTGTCTGTCGGAAATGAGTTTTACTTTTTTGCTTATTAACCGAACAGCAAACCTCGTATCACACTGGGACCACGCCCATTCGAAAGCTAATAAAATTCTCTTTCCAATAATGTATAACATGTAGAGATTGATTAGTAAATCTTTGACATGATATTTGGAAGTGTGATGTATGTTCCCAAATGTTTATTGACATGGCCCTAAAGTACATATAGTGTGTTTTTTTGTGTGTGTGCTTTTTGCTTATCATGTAGAACAAACATCAATGAATAGCAATATGTGGGTTTGTGGCACAATAAATATATTTGGGTGGTGAAAATAAGCCAAGAATACACTTTTTTTGGAGCGCACGGTGAGTAGGGGGGAGAGGAGAAAGGCTGAAGTGTCGTGGAACAGAAAACCTAAAAACTTATCCGCACGAGAAAGGGTTAATTTACATTTTGTAGGCATACAACCAGGGCCTTGGGCTTTTTTGACTCTGAATTTAATCAGGTGATCAAAAAATCATACCTCATGATCTCTGTAATTCTATAATCGCACCAGTAGTTCTTGCATAAAGTTGTTAGTAGAAAAACAGATAGACAGACAGACAGACAGACAGACAAACAAACAAAACAGACAGTCAAACCGAGTGAAAACAACGGGTAAACATGATGAGTTGATGGGCAAAAACAATTATGATGTCATATCTTCCAATGATTTCCAGCTCTTCTACACACAGTTTTAAGCATTCCGTTGAAGCGATTATTATAACTTTCATACCTGTGACGTTACATAAAAAAAAAAAAAAAAAAGATTAAGAATAATAATGTCATATTACCAACTGCGAGTTGCTATGTCAGTTAACGTCCCAGAAAGGCCAATAATTAATGTTATACTGACCTGCATATTGTATCTCGAGGCTAAAAAAAAAAAATAAAAAGTCATTCACATAAGGTTTCTTAATTTTAAAGGCGGAATGTCTTCATGATATGTAATTTCGAGGTAGGCTACAACACCATGGTGAAATAGGAACACCTCTTTGACATTATTAAGGTTTCATGGTTTTGATGAGGTTTGAAAAATAACTGTGATACCGATCACCTCGTCAGAAGAAAAATTTTCTTTCGTGCATAGACCTGCATCCATATATATGATGTATTACTGGATAAAATATATTCCGTGGGAATGATAGTGTTATGACAAGAACGGCAGTTTACTGCTAAAATAAAGATGGAAGTTATACTTCTATAAGGCTAAGAGTTCCAGATCGCTTCTGTAGAAACATTGCATTACATGCCTCGTGACACTTCCACAGAATACTAATTTCTGCATTTTCGTTCGCTTGTTGATATTTCCTACATTTATGGTTAGGTTTTTCATGTTTCTCCAGAATAATAGTGAACATTAATGTTATGTTTTTGTGCATTAAGTCTTAGATAATGCATCCTCTGACCATCGTACACGAAGTTTTAGCATTTCACTTTTGGCGCCATAATGATCATACAGTACAAATAGGATTTTTACAATAGCTAGGTTACATATCATTGTCCAAGTTGCGTTCTAATGCAGGTACTCCCCTTAACATCTAAGTCCTCGAATTTTATAATTATGCTTGTCCCTCACGATATACTCAAATTTTTATGTCCGATAACTGTGGAGATAAGATCACTGAACTCGAAGGTTGCATTCTCCGTCGTGGGCTGGGAACTCAAAAGTTGAAGCTCAAGAGCTGAGTGTGTCTGCCCAGATTAGTATCCATGACAACACATTTTCCTCTGTTGCCTACCACATATCGGTGAGTGAGGGGATGTGTCAGAGACAAAGTAAACTCTGTTTATTCACATCTCTACAACACATGCGTGGGTGAAGGGGATGTGTAACTGCCAGTGCGAGCATTAACCTGGCCACGTCCCTACTACATATGTGTGGGTTGAGATGTGTCAGTGCCAAAGTGAATGCTAGCCTGGACAAATTTCTACTACATAATAATGCATGGGTTGAGGGGATGTCTCACATCCAGAGCAATAGCTAGGCTGGCCACAGGTCTACCACATATGCATGGATGAAGGGACGTGTCAGTGCTAAACCACATGCTAATCTAGCCATATCTCTGCCACATATGCATAGATGAGGGGATGTGATAATGCCTGATTACGCCTTTACCTGGCCACACATCTGTCACGTACAGGTTCATGTGTTGCCGAAGTCATGAACAAACGAATTTTAGGAGACTCAATCTCAAACGGGTGGAGGATACACACGTGCACAGGTTCAGTTTCCCCATCTCCAACTTTTGTTCGCAATATGCCCAGTAGGTTGCCAGTGAGTGCGTCATTTATGTACGCATGTACACACACACACACACACACACACACACACACACACACACAGGGAGTCAGGGAGAGCAGACGTGCGACGTCGGCGCTCCGTACCGAGCCAGCATGGCCAGTGGCATTACCTAAATTAGTATCTTTATATGAGTCAAGCTCTGTACCAGGTTAGACTAAATGATTTTTCATTATTAAAAGGAAAAAAAAAAAAGTTTAAACAAGACGTGTTCAAACAGAAAAGAGAACCGAGAGGCGAATGAATGCGCTCAGTCAGCTGAGGTTTGTTTAGACTACAGCTGCATGGGGAATGTAAGTACATGTACTCTGTGCTTTTAGCATTGCAAAATGGACACATACTTTAGTAAAGCAAATTTGGAAAAGAAAAGGGATAAAGGTAGAAAGCAAGATGATGATTTCTACCAAGAACTGGTTGAAGTGGAGACTCACAATAGACTGGTTGAACGTGTTCACAAACTGGAAATGGCTTTCAAAAATGAAACTGATGAAATAAAGAAGGAGATGCACTTGCAAAAGGAAGAAATAGAAAAACTAGGAAGGGAGGCCAACAAGAAAGACAACCATCAGTGAACTAACAGTGAAATTGAGTACACTTAGGAAGAAAATGAGTTAAATGGCAAGTACAGTAGTCAATCACGAGAGTGTTAAGGAAGAGTTCAAAAATGATACAATTAGGCAAGTAAGCAGTCTGATAGACCAGAGCAGTGATATTGAGGAGAAGATAACACAGGTGAATGAAGCTGTGCAAAGCTACAAAAATGATGTGGAAACCATGTATGCTGAAATGGTGAAAGTAAAGAAAGACTTAGAAACAAGGGTGGAGGAAAAAACCATTAAAAAGGAAGTGAAAAGAATAATTCAAAACAATCCAAAGTTAGTCAGAGATTCAGTAGATATAAACAAATCTATAGTAATCACTGGTATAGAAGAGGAAGAAGTAAAAAACAAGATCACAAGAGACAAAAAGGAGATGGCAAATATAATGAGCTTACTGAAAGAAGTATCAGAGGAAATCTGTAGTAAAGACATAGAGGAACACAAAAGCTTAGGGAAATACGAGAAAAGCAAGACAAGACCTCTAAAGGTGACTTTCCAGAGTGTAAACACTGTGGAGGAGATACTAAAAAATGCAAAGAATCTTATGGAAAAAGAGCTCAAAAATGTATGGATAAAAAGATGCCTAACACAAGAGGAACTGGAAGTACTGAAAGAGAAGAGGGAGGAAGCAAAAACAAAAAATGAGGGAAGATCAGAAGAGGAGAAGAACACGTTTTTTTTACAAAGTAATAGGATTGCAGGTAAGAAAGTGGTACACAAACAGGAGGGAATAAAAAGGAGGAAGATAGTAGAACCATGTCATGACAAGTTTATAAACACGATGGTAAAGTTGATGTACTCAAATGTGGATGGAATGGTATCTAAATTACTAGAGATGAATGATTGTCAGAGAAAATGAACCACAAATAATATGCCTAACTGAAACAAAATTAACACCAAGGATATCCAATGACATACTAAACTTAGAGGAATACAATATATGGAGAAGACATAGAAATTTAAAAAAGGAGGAGGAATTATAATATCAACTAGGAAAAATCTAAAAGTCAATGAAATAAAACTAGATATACCATCAAAAGTAGAACTGATTGCAGTAGAGATCAACACATCTGAAGGGAAAGTAATTGTAGCCAATTTGTACATGCCACCCAGATCAAACACAAAGGGAAAGAGACGAATAGGAGGACCTGACAGAGAGTACAATTCAGAGTTTAAGATCATTACTGCATAAAATGGAAGAGAAATCGGAAAGAATTACACTAACTGGAGATTTTAATACAAATATAAATTGGAATACTCTAGATATAATTAGCCAAGAAAGCTGTTGGGACCAAAAGCTCCTGGATCTCGTGCAAGAGTTTTTCCTAACGCAACATGTGAAGGAAAACCACCAGAAAAAGAGAACTCGATGTACCTTCACTGCTAGATCTAATATTTACTAGGCAAGAAAATGATATTGACAGTTTAATATATCACCCTCCATTCGGCAAAAGCGATCATGCTGCACTAAATTACAAATTCAGGATAGCATATGACATAGTTAACAGCAATGAAAGTTACAAAAAGAGCCTAAACTATAAAAAGGGAAATTATCAAGACCTAAAGAAGTATTTCTTAGAAGTTGATTGGGAAAATGAGCTTAGAGGATAAGATTTAAATGCTGTATATAAAATGAAGCTCAAAAACAGTTTGAGGAGGATATAATAAACAAAAGTAGTGATCAACCAAAGCTGTTTTACAGTTACATCAGAAGCAAAATCAAAGTAAAAGATATAATACAATCCATTACGGACGAGGGAATCACTTATACACAAGAGAAAGATATTTGTCAAGCACTAAAAAAGAATTTCCAATTAGTTTTTCTATCTATCTATCTATCTATATGCCTAGGCTGCTTCCCCCAAGGAAAGGGAGGTAGCCGAGACAGGACGACACACTCCCCATTTACTCACCCATTCAAACACATTCATTCACATCTTAGCCCCAAAGGGGAGAACGGACAGATCCTCACCGCACCACACCGCACAAGGGTCAACTGCGCAATGCAATCAGTGACATCCGCAGCAGGGCCCGACAGCAGAACTGGTTTACCCCTGCCACATCATAACAGACCCATCCCCTTTTCCGCACCTGACCTCACAAGCCGCTCAGACCAAATGCGGGAGAATATCTCCTCAGGGCTGCGTCATCACTTATTCATTCACAATTTCTCTCCATTTATTTGTCACGCACAGCCACTCTTCCTTGCTCAACAGACATCCCTCTCGCATCCAGCGCTCTCTTCACACTGTCGATCCATCCTATTCGTGGTCTTCCTCTCAGCCTTAAACCTCTCACATCAGATCTAGTTATCTTTTTCACCAATCGCTCATTATCCATTCTCTTAATATGCCCAAACCATCGCAACACCCTCTGCTCAACTCTACCAGCCATCTCCCGAACAACTCCAGTTCTCCTTCGCACTTCATCAATCGCACCCGATCCATACGCGTCACTCCACACATACTCCTCAGACACCTCATCTCCATTACATTCAAACTTTTCCTCTCTGCTACACCCATATTCCATGTTTCAGCCCCATATAATGCAGTCGGTACCACAACACCCTCATACAGCCTTCTCTTTACAGCCATTCTAAGTGATCGACATTTAAACACTTTTTTCATTCCTCCCAGCACCTTTCCTACTTCATTTATTCTAAACTTCACTTCTGCATCTATTCTTCCATCCACAGCAACATGCGACCCTAGGTATTTAAAACAATCTACCTCCTCAAGCAACTCACCATTCAAAACTATATTCATCCCTCTACCATCTATCAACCTCGTACACTTCATCACTTTACTCTTATTCTCATTTACTTTCAATTTCCTCCTTTCACACACCCTTCCAAACTCCTCTACCAACTGTCTCAATCTCTCCTCTGAATCAGTCACCAGTGCAGTATCATCTGCAAACAGCAGCTGCTTCAGATTCCACTCTCCACCATCAACATTCACCAGACTCAGACCTCCACTAAAACTCTTGCATTCACCTCCCTTACAACACCATCCATGTAAATATTAAACAACCAAGCCGACATCACACATCCCTGTTGCAGCCCCACTCTCACGGGAAACCAATCACTCACAGCATTTCCCACTCTTACACACGCTCTACTATTTACATAAAAACTTTTCACCCCTTTTAGTAACCTACCATCAAGTCCATACAACCTTAAAACAGTCCACAAAGCCTCCCTATCAATTCTATCATACGCTTTCTCTAAATCCATAAATGCCCAAAACACATCCTTGCCTTTCGCTAAATACTTTTCACACACTTGTCTCACAGCAAACACCTTATCCACGCATCCCCTCCCTCTCCTAAAGCCACACTGCTTATCACCAATCACTCCCTCTGTACCCTCTCTAACTCTCATAATTAACACTCTACCATACACCTTACCTACAACACTCAACAGACTTATACCCCTAAAGCTAGTACATTCATACTTATCACCCTTGCCTTTATACAACGGGACCACACAAGCACTTGCCCAGTCAATTGACACCATACCTTTCTCAAAGCACACATTCAACAATCTTACTAACCAGTCAACAATAGTCACTCCACCACCCTTCAGGCATTCCACAGCACACCCATCCATACCTGCAGCTTTCCCTGTTTTCATCTCCTTTACTGCCTTCTCCACTTCCTCCTTCGTAATCAAAGAATCATTCAACTCTCCCAACACATTTATTCCTTGCACCCTTCCATCCGCCCCAATCTCAGCCACACTTTCCTCCTCTGCATTTAACAATCTTTCAAAATACTCTGCCCATCTCTTCCTTACTGCATCCATCTCAATTAACATCCTTCCATCCTCTGCTTTTACTCGTTCTTCCTTCCCAGACTCTCCCTTTCGCACCCTTTTCAGAAGAAAAAAATTTCGAGGGGGACTATGTGGAACATGCATGTCCACACATACTACCAGATATACAAAGAGCAGAAAAAGTAATACAGGAGGAGTTAAGTATATTAGACAGAGGAAAAGCAAGTGGTCCTGATGAAATTTCATGTTGGGTACTACGAGAATGTGCAAAGGAGTTAAGTAAACCATTATTTTTAATTTTCAAGAAATCCTTGAGTCAAGGTAAACTACCTGATATTTGGAAGAAAGTAAATATTGTCCCCTTATTCAAGAAAGGAAATAGACAAAATCCACTCAGCTACCGACCAGTATCACTGACCAGTGTTGTAAGCAAGGTATTAGAAAAGCTTATAAAAAAAACTTGGGTAAATCATCTAGAAGAACACAGTATGATAACAGAAAGACAGTTTGGTTTCAGAAAAGAAAAGTCATGTGTTACTAATCTGTTGAGCTACTATGACAGAGTAACAAACACAATACAGGAAAGAGAAGGATGGGTGGACAGTATCTATTTAGATTTCAAGAAAGCATTTGACACAGTACCACACCAAAGACTTTTATGGAAACTGTACCATCAAGGAGGAATTCGAGGCAAACTGTTTTGTTGGATGCAAGATTTTCTCATAAGAAGAGAAATGAGAACAGTACTAAGAGGAAACTACTCATCATGGAAAGAAGTGCCTAGTGGAGTACCACAGGGTTCAGTGCTGGCACCAATCATGTTTTTAGTGTATATAAATGATATAAACAGTAACACTGGAAATGAAAGCTATCTAAATATGTTTGCAGATGATGGAAAAATACAAAGGAGAATTACTAACACAGACTCTTGTAAAGAGCTACAAGAAGAATTAAATAAACTTCATGAATGGAGTAATACATGGCAAATGGAATTCAGTGTGGACAAGTGTCATGTAATCAAGTTTGGTAAAAGTAGAAAAAGACCTGATTGGGATTATGAGTTAGGAAATAAAACCCTATGCACATCAGAAAGAGAGAAGGACCTAGGTGTGATTATCAATAACAGACCATCTCCGGCTGACCACATCAGCGAGAAGGTACGGAACATGTATACACTGCTTGCAAATATGAGAATAGCATTCACATACATAAATGAAGACATGCTAAGAAGGATAATAACATCGTTCAATAGACCAACCCTGGAATATGCATCAGTAGTCTGGAGTCCTCATCTCAAAAAACACATAGATATGATTGAAAAAGTTTAAAGGGCCGCTACAAGATGGATACCAAGCTTAAGGGACCTAAGCTACAAAGAAAGACTAAATAAACTGAATCTACCCACACTACAGGAGAGAAGGAAAAGAGGTGACATGATAATGCTATATAAGTGCATATCAGGGAAGGAGAAAATAGACATAAATGATTACTTAACATATGGAGAAGCATCAGCAAGAGGACACTGCAAAAAACTGCACAAGAAGAGAGGTGATAAAGACGTAAGGAAATTCAGTTTCTCAAACAAAGCAATTGATCAATGGAATGCACTACCGAATGAAATAGTGTGCCAAAACAATTCACAAATTTAAGGATATGTACGATAAATATGGTTTAAGACAATGGACAGTACGAGCTTGACTCTTTCCTGTAAAGATACAATTAGGTAAGAACAATTAGGTAAGAACACACTATGCACGGATTCTGGGTAGGGAAAGGCGTGAGGGACGTATGCCCCCGTATTTTCGGCAAACCAATGAATAATTACAATAAATGAACTATGACAGCAAAATATAAGTATCAAATATCTTACATAAATGCTTTCATGGAATCAGTTCGATGAAAAGAGGGATTGTGTGATATACTGTGGAGGGATTAACAAAGAATTATCAAGAGCTCATACATGTAAATCCACAAAGAATCATACCACCGTTTTCCAGAGTGCTGCATCCAGCTCTGACCAACCCCATTCCACATCCGCTCACTCCCCCACTCCCTCGGACACACATAGCCCCCCACCCTTCCCCACACACATTAACCAAGCACTTGTTTCTTTGCGATAATACAGTATGTTGCTCCTCACTGCTGCTCAGTTTTCTTTACTTTCCTCATCAAAAATCCCGGCCTCTGATTAGGGGAGGTTGAACCCATTTGTTCATTGTGACTTCAAACCCTCAGTACGATGATGTCTAATTATTTTGTTTGCTCATTATTAGTGCGGTTTTACTGTGGTGTTCAATAATATTACTGAATACACCCCAGCCATCTTGAGGCCATTCGTTACTTCTATAAGATGGCCTGGTGGTAGTCAGATAAGTATTATCACTTACTCATGATGAAGGAGACACTTATTTTGTGGAACGTTTATGCCAAAAGTGTGATGTTGGATGTTGATTAAGGCAATCAGTCTTTGTATAGGGTGGTCTTTGGGTATTGAGCCCATGACCTGTTCTCTGCATAGTTATCACAAGTGCTCGTGGACCCTTAGGCCCCTCGGACTTGCTGCTGTGGAGGGCTCTCGCGCTGCTATAGTTTATTTTAGTTGTACCTATTGGCAAAAAATTCTATGGAGATCCTATGCCGGGTGCCTGGAGCGGCGTTTTTTGGTCAAAATGTGATCGCTCATTAAATATAGTAAAAGTTTTTCAATCGTGATGGGACCAAGTTTTTTCACATCAGCGATTTTTTTCAGATTTTTGTGCCAATTTTGGTGCGTTTGAATGTGTAGTTTCGGCTGCCGAAACACACACACACACACACACACACGGATAGTGCTATAGTATATTAGACTGTGTTAAAACCACAAGCACTGACAGTTCTCGTCGTCATTAAAATAACTGGTGCCCATGACTCCCATTACTTCTCATCTACCAGTCGAATCGTAGTACATGTGGTAACGACTTACTGTATATCGAAAAATAACTGCACGACTATTTTTCTTCAAAATATTCCAACTCCGTGATCATGGACGGTTGCATTGTCAGACTTTTCTGTCACATTGAGCTACCATCCATTATGATAAGAATATACTCTGACTTTGGTACATGTAATACGCAGGGAAAACCTCCCTGTCAATCCCTAACTGCTACTCTTAGGCTATTTTGTCAAGATTAGGAAAGAAGTTATTTATTTCATGACGTTTTACCTCCGCCGAGATATATATATATATATATATATATATATATATATATATATATATATGTGCAAACTAACCACAGGAGAAATGAAAGGAGCGACAGTGAGTACTTTCGTATATTACATCTTCAGACAGAGACAGAAACGTAAAGGGTAGAGGTCTTTTATGCACACACGCAGCAGGTAGTGGCACACAGAACAATGGATGACCTAAATTCTGTGTGCCACTACCTGCTGCGGGTGTGCATAAAAGACCTCTACCCTTTACGTTTCTGTCTCACTCTGAAGATGTAATATACGAAAGTACTCACTGTCGCTCCTTTCATTTCTCCTGTGGTTAGTTTGCATACATATCTTCACGCTGAAGTGAAGTCTCTGCATATATATATATATATATATATATATATATATATATATATAATATATATACTATATATATATATATATATATATATATATATATATATATATATATATATACTATGGTTTGGGCATATGGAGAGAATGGATAATGAGCGATTGGTGAAAAAGATAACTAGATCTGATGTGAGAGGTGTAAGGCTGAGAGGAAGACCACGAATAGGATGGATGGACAGTGTGAAGAGAGCATTGGATGCGAGAGGGATGTCTGTTGAGCAAGGAAGAGTGGCTGTGCGTGACAGAAATAAATGGAGAGAAATTGTGAATGAATAAGTGATGATGCAGCCCTGAGGGGATATTCTCCTGCATTTGGTCTGATCAGCTAGTCAGGTCAGGTGCGGGTAAGGCGATGGGTCTGTTATGATGTGGCAGGGGTAAACCAGTTCTGCTGTCGGGCCCTGCTGCGGATGTCACTGATTGCATTGTGCAGTTGACCCTTGTGCGGTGTGGTGCGGTGAGGATCTGTCCGTTCTCCCCTTTGGGGCTAAGATGCGAATGAATGTGTTTGAATGGATGAGTAAATGGAGAGTGTGTCGTCCTGTCTTGGCTACCTCCCTTTCCTTGGGGGAAGCAGCCTAGGTATATATATATATATCTATATATCTATATACCTAGGCTGCTTCCCCCGTGGAAAGGGAGGTAGCCGAGACAGGACGACACACTCTCCATTTACTCATCCATTCAAACACATTCATTCACATCTTAGCCCCAAAGGGGAGAACGGACAGATCCTACAGATCCTCACCGCACCACACCGCACAAGGGTCATCTGCGCAATGCAATCAGTGACATCCGCAGCAGGGCCCGACAGCAGAACTGGTTTACCCCTGCCACATCATAACAGACCAATCCCCTTACCCGCACCTGACCTGACTAGCTGATCAGACCAAATGCGGGAGAATATCCCCTCAGGGCTGCGTCATCACTTATTTATTCACAATTTCTCTCCATTTATTTCTGTCACGCACAGCCACTCTTCCTTGCTCAACAAACATCCCTCTCGCATCCAGTGCTCTCTTCACACTGTCCATCCATCCTATTCGTGGTCTTCCTCTCAGCCTTACACCTCTCACATCAGATCTAGTTATCTTTTTCACCAATCGCTCATTATCCATTCTCTCCATATGCCCAGACCATCGCAACACCCTCTGCTCAACTCTACCAGCCATCTCCCGAACAACTCCAGTTCTCCTTCGCACTTCATCATTTCGCACCCGATCCATACGCGTCACTCCACACATACTCCTCAGACACCTCATCTCCATTACATTCAAACTTTTCCTCTCTGCTACACCCATATTCCATGTTTCAGCCCCATATAATGCAGTAGGTACCACAACACCCTCATACAGTCTTCTCTTTACATCCATTCTAAGCGAACGACATTTAAACACTTTTTTCATTCCTCCCAGCACCTTTCCTACTTCATTTATTCTAAACTTCACTTCTGCATATATATATACATCATCATCAGCCATAAGTAGTCCACTGCTAAATAAAGGCCTCCCCCAACCTTTTCCATGAAGTCCTTAATTGAGCCAATCTTTGCCACGTTGTCCCTGCAAATTTCTCTATCTCATCTCTCCATCTCCTGTCTGGCCTTTTTCTCCTACGCTTACATTCTCTTGGTGTCTAGCAGTCAGCCTCTTGCTCCATTGGTTATCCCTTATTCTTGCTATATGGCCTGCCCACCTCCATTTCTGCTCTTTTATAACTTCAATAATATCTTTGACTTTAGTCTGCTCTCTCACCCAAGTTGATCTTCTCCTGTCTCTTAAAGATATCCCTAACATTGACCTTTCCATTGCTCTCTGAGAACGGATTAATTTATTTTCCAATGATTTTGTCAGTTTCCAGGTCTCACAACCATACGTCATAGCTGGAATTATACATTCATTATATACTTTTCGTTTCATATAAACTGACTAGCTACTTTTCATAATATCTCTATGTTTACCGAAAGCTTTCCATCCAATTGTAATGTCTTTTTATTTCGTTTTCATGATCTTTCGTTAATTTTAGTACTTGTCCCAGGTAATTGTACTCCTCAACTTCTTCAAAAACTTAATCGCTTCTTCTGATGACGCTCTTTGGTGTTTGTGGATTAAACATTACTTTAGTTTTATTCCGCTTCATCTTCAGTCCTACTTTCAGACTTTCTCTGTTCAGGTCATTTAACATTTCTTGCAATGCCTCTGCTGTTTCTGAGATTAGGACAATGTCATCTGCAAATCTTAAATGGTTTAGCTTTTCTCCATCTATGTTCACTTCTTTGTTTTCCCAGCCTAGCTTTCTGAAAATATTTTCTAGGCATTCTCTAAACAATTTTGGTGAAATTGTATCTCCCTGACGCACGCCCTTCTCAATCTTAATTTTTTCCGAGTTCTTATGTATTTTAACTGTAGCAGTTCCCTGTTTATATATGTTTTCGAGCAGTTTAACAATATTCTCATTGACTCCTTGTTTATTCATACCAAGTCAACACTTCACTGAAAGATCGAACTCTCCAAAATGGTTTGATTGCAACTGCGCCAGAGCAACGTCCCAAAAGTCATTAGCATATAACTCTTACATAAAATCAAAATCATCTCAGTTACTCTGTCAATTTAAAATTGCTAAAACCTTGCAAAGGCTTAAATAAATCTCGCCATCAAACTTTCTTCAAAATCAAGCATCAAAACTACTTAACAATCCTAATGACAGTAGAATATTGTGGTCGACTCTCAGTTCTTTCATTAATAACTTCAACAAGTCATCATCCATTCACCCACTAAAATCTTCAGATGGTAATATTACAATTCTACCGTTGAGAAAGTCAGCCGGAACACCCCAGGACTAGAATTTGACCCCCCGAAACTGTTCCACATGAAATACAGACAAGATACGAAAAAAGAATCTTAGACAATCTCCCAACCAACAAAGCTCCAGGCCCAGATGGAATTCGTCCAACTGTTTTGAAAAAGTGTTCCCCACAATTTGCCTTTGTTCTAGCTGAATTATTCAGATTATGTATACGTACTTCTTCATTCCCTAATTCATGGAAAGAAGCCAATATCCACCCAAATCCAAAGAAAGGAAGTTCCTCTGACCCCTCCGATCACAGACCAATAGCTGTCACATTTTCCCTTGGCAAAGTATTTGAAATTTTAATTAGTAAACACTTAGTTAAACATCTTGAATCCAACAACTTAATTTTAGTGATAGATAACATGGTTTTCACCGCGAAAGGTCCACCATTGACATAATCTCCTGACTTATACCATCCATCAATCAATTGACCAACACGGAGAAGCTCACGCAGTAGTGCTTGATATTTCAAAGTTTTCAACAGAGTGTGGCACCGTTCCTTGCTGTCCAAACTCCCTTGCTATGGACTGACGTCTTTTGTTCCTCAGTTTTCCTAATATCTCACTGACAGAAAAATAAAAGTAGATGATGTATATTCCAATTTCCATGCAATTAATGCCGGCGTGCCACAGGGATTAGTTCTCGCACCAACCCTGTTCCTGATTCATATTAACGACCTCTTATCTGTCATCCACAATCCTATCCATTCATATGAAGATAACTCAACACTTCACGGTTCATTCACACTCAAACATCCATTTACAAAGTCTTATTTCTCTACCTCTCAACTCAGTACAGCAATCTCCATAAATGAAGACATATCTACGATCAATGAATGGGGACAAAAGTCTTGTCTCATTTAATGCTAGTAACCAAATATACACAATTTAATAAGAGACAGATATTGCCAGTTTCATAATTGTTAACTTCAATGCTACTAATAGTCCCATCCCCAAAAGTATTGAAATTCTCGGTGCTTCACTTAACAATGCCCTCAGCTGGACCTCTCATGTCAGATTACTTGCAAAAACCGCCTCAAAGA
>NC_137013.1:20361094-20398594 GCF_032717465.1 Coenobita brevimanus | reverse complement strand
AGACGACAGAATGTCATTAATGGCAACGCTGAACAAAGTAGGGCTAAGCACACTTCCTTGTGGTACCCCGTTCTCTTGGACAAACATGTCCGAAGTTACATTACAGGGTAACCTGACAGAAAAAGTTCTGTCAGTAAGGAAGTTCTGAAGCAAAACGGGCAAATTACCTCTTAAACCATAAGCGTAGAGTTTACGTAGTATTCCGTTTCGCCAGGTCATATCATAAGCCTTATGAATATCCAGAAAAATTCCTATCATGAATTCGCGATTGGCAAAAGCCTCGGCTATGCAATGCTCCAGGTGTACTAAATGATCCAAAGTGGACCTGTATTTATGGAATCCACTCTGTTGATCATTTAACACACCCTTCAACTCTAAAACAAAACGTAACCTTTTATTAACCATACGTTCAAAGACCTTACATAGACAGTCAGTTAGCGCAATAGGTCGAAACGAACTGGGACTCGTAAGGCGACCATCCCGGCGAGGTATCGGTATGATATGCGTGTAGTGCCATGAGTTTGGGAACGTGCGAGATGCCCAAATCTTATTGTACACCGCTAACAGCTTACTCAGGTTGGCCTGAGTAAGATGCTGAATCATACCGTACGTAATGGTGGATGGACCGGGACTGGAGCCTTTTCAGGATTTAAGGGCAAGGAGAAGTTCATTTAATGTAAATTCGGAGTTGTAGCTGGTATCTCCGTCTTCAGTGGCAAAGTCGAAATTTTGCAGCTCAGCCGTACGCTTATGGTGAAGTAAGCAAGGATCATAGTTGGCTGAGCTGCTTACCTGGGCAAAATGGTCGGCAATAGTATTGGCAATGTCCAAGGGATCGTCAATGACATTCCCGGCCACCTCAAGCGTGGTGATCGGTGACCGGGTGTACTTGTCGTTTAGTACGTTTATGGTGGACCAGACCTGACTTAGTGGGGTGGAGCGATTCACCGTGGACACAAAACTACGCCAGTTATTCCGTTTTGCTGCTTTAATTATCCTCCTTGCTGCTTTGTAGGCAATAAAGTTTGCTTCTGTTGGCTGTTTCTCAAAAATCCTGTATCTCCTATTGCGCTTTGTGAGTGCTTGTCGGCAATCTGGTGTCCAACACGAAACTCTACGCTTGTTTGGAATTGTAGATGTCTTGGGAATAGCAGCCTCAGCTGTGTGTATAATGGAAGTCTGTAGGCGTGCAACTTTCTCATCAATGTTATCTCCCGATATATCTAGATTGGCGACCCTTGAGTAGTACCTCCAATCTGCTTTCTTAAAGTTAAATTTAGATCGTGGTGGAGACCGAGAATCGTCGCGTGTATAAGAAAGATTGGAAAATGATCGCTACACATCGAGTCGTCATACGGGTCCCAAGAGATGTTAGTGTGTATATCGGGAGATGACAAGGACAGATCTATACATGACATGTTGCCAGTGCGGTCATCTACACGAGTCGCTCTACCATTGTTTAGAAGACAGAGGTTTGACTGTAATATTAGGTCGGCTATTTGCTCCCCCCTACCATCACTCCTCAAGCTTCCCCACTGACAGTGATGGGCGTTAAAATCACCTAAAATTAATTTTCGAACCGGAGGTTGATGGGTTAGGGAAGTGAAAGCATCAACATCAATGGGACCACGGGGAGGACAGTAGATAGAACAAATAGACAGATACGTGTTATTAAATTTTACTCTGCACGCGACAGCTTCCAAAGTAGAATTTAGAACCCCTTCTGTTTGTGGGTGTGATTTGTGTATGTATATGGCAACTCTGTGACCATCATATCTTCTGTTTTGTTTGTTTGTTTGATATTTGTCCCAGTTTCCTGGGACACGGGCAAACTGAGAGCCCGTCAGAGGTGCGCACGACTTGCGCAAACTTGCTCTAGCGAGGTGGAGGATAATCCTTTACTGTAGTAATCAACATATTTAATGGAGCACGGGCAACAACGGCTGCAGCGTCCATAAAGACGTCACCAGATCGGGCAAGGGGCGAGTCCAGCTCAGACCTGAGCATGATGGTGGCTGGGCAGTCCAGAAGATAATGAAGAAGGGGCTCCTCACAGCTGGACAAGCAATGGGCACATGGGTCTGGCTCCATACCCACAATTTGCTTGTAACAGAGAAACCCAAGACGCAATCTTCGAAGCCGGACTACAATATAATTAGGTAGACCTGGGGGGGGCAGCAGGAGAGAATAGGACGTGGCAGCAGCATACCATTTTGCAGAGCAAGAGCCCTCCGTGACCCAGAGCTGATGGTCCTCTAGGGATAGTCTTCCTATGGTGGCAGTGAGAGTGTGGATGAGGTGCGAGGGACTAGGGCGTAGTGGAAATGTGATGTCTGGAAGATCACAAGCTGAGCGCGCAGCGTGATCAGCACGCTCATTGCCACTGATTCCCACATGTCCCGGGAGCCAGTGCAGGTTAATCGTTGCTCCCCTATGGACAAGAAGTGATGCGAATGTATGGATCGCTGTTAGGAGGAAGACGTTGTCATGCAGCGAGAAAGATCGTAATCTCTGAATCGAGGAAAGAGAGTCTGTGTGGATTATGACTCGGTTGCGACGATGGTGGTGAGCATGGCGCAAAGCACCCAGGATGGCCGCAAGTTCCGCCTGAAAAGCGGATACACCTGAGGAGAGTCGCCAAGCTTCCACTACTTGCCCCGAGACAAAGGCCGCTCCAGCTGCGCCATTAGGGGAAACAGAGCCATCAGTGTAATAGATGGCTGAGTCTGGTGAGGCCAGAGCTGCCACCCTACTGAGACCCTCCTGGCGAAGGAGTGCTGGTATTGAGGAGCGAGGTTTGGCCTCCGATGGACAAATTATATTAAAAAGGGGAGAATCCCATGGCGGTGGATCAACATATCCGGAAAAGGGGGAGTCAGGGTCTTGACAGAGGCTCGCCGCAGCTCCCAGGCCATGGATGACAGCGGCCGTGGTGCGAGCCCAGTCACGCTGAGGGGCTGGCTCGGGTGGGCGGCCGAGAAGGCATTTTAGGAGGGCAGTGACGGGCAGGTGAGGCAGGCACTGGATCATCTTCAGTGTGACGACTGCCGCCCGCAACATAATGCGATGGGCCAGAGACGGCACCCCGCCCTCCATACGCAGATTTACAATCCGGGTCCAACGTGGAGCACCCAGCATGATGCGGAGTGCATCGTTCTGGATGACCTCCAGAGATCGAGACACTGGTGGAGTGAGACCAGTTAGACAGATGGCACTGTAGTCCACCAGAGATCGGATGGCGTGAATATAAAAGGTCCGGAGGACAGAAAATGATGCCCCCAAACTCCGCCTGGAGAGGTATCTGAGAGCAGCCATGCGGGTGGAAGCACGTTCCCTCAGATACCGTACATGGCAAGCAAAGGTGAGGCCCCCATCTAGCCAAACCCCCAGATACTGGTGGACGGTGACCATGGAGAGCTGATGACCTCCAAGCAGCAGTGGAAAGTCGGGGGGGCGGAGGCCAAAAGGCAGACACTTCGTCTTAGCAAAGTTGATTTTAAGGCCTAACTCGTTGCACTTTGCGTGTAACCGAGAAAGGGCCAAGTCCGCCTGTTGAAAACAGTCTCTCCGTGTAAACACGAGGGCCAGATCGTCAGCGTAACAGAGAAGAGTTATGCCAGGCCCATATTCAACAAAAAGGAGCTCCTCCATCAGGATATTAAACAATATAGGGCTCAAAACGCTTCCCTGGGGGGTGCCATTAGTATGCGGGTAAAAAGGGGAGAGGTGCCCCTGAAAGCGGACCCCCGCAGTGCGGTCACTAAAAAAATCCCGGACCCAGGATATGAGCCTGCCCCCTACTCCCCTGGCCGCAAGAGCTGCCAAGATAACGGTGGGGTTCGCCAGTTCAAAGGCCTTCTCGAGGTCGAGGAAGATGGCCAACCCCCGTCCGCCCCTCAGCTCCCCAAGGAATGATGCAAGGCAGTGGGTGGCACTCCTGCCTGGGTGATATGCATAAATCCTTGGGTGCAGTGGTCCCAGCCGCCAAGCAAGACGAGCCCGCACAACCCTCTCAGCTGTCTTTGCAAAGCAACTGAGCAGGGAGATGGGGCGCATGGCAGTGGGATCGCGAGGTTTCGGAATCGGGTGAACGACCGCCATCTTCCACGACCTCGGTAGACGCCCCTCAGACCACGAGAGGTTAAGCAAATCAAGCAGATGCTCTCTGCCGCAATCTCCAGCATGAGTTAGAATGGAGTACGTGACCCCGTCGAGCCCCGGTGCAGTGTCCTCCCGGCGCCTCAGCGCTTTTTGAAGCTCTCCGCTGGTGATGGGACAGTCAGCGGGGTCAGGTGTGTCACACGCTGTCTGAATGGCCGCAATGCGAGAGGCGGACAGCTGCACTTGTAAGGCTCGGACAGACTGCGGGAGATTGTAAGAGGCTGAGCGGTCAGCGAAATGCTGGGCAAGACGGCTGGCCTCAGCGGCAGGGTCAGGGTGGGAGGGCAGACGAGGAGGACGTGGATCGGAGATGGACCTGATTCTCCCCCACATCTCACGGAGTGTGGAGTGAGAATCTAGGGTGCGACACCATCCGATCCACGCCTCCTCTTTAAGGCGATGCTTTTCAGCAACTACATGCCGAGTGACAGCAACCAGGTACCGGCGGTGCGGAGATGTTCGGCACCGCCGGTACTGCCTGCGTGCTGCGTTCAGCCTCTGGTTCAATTCCCTGACCCTGTCGCAGTAAAACCAGCCGTCCCGGTAGCATCTCGCCGAGCGCCTCTGCAATGGAATGGCAAGAGAGGCAGCGTGCGAAAAGATATTTGCTGCTTGATCTGCCCGGCTCTCGAGGTCTGAGGCGGGAGAGGATGTCGTAAAGGCCACCGTGAGAGCACGGTCAAAGGCCGCCCAATCCGCCTTGCGTAGATCCCATCGTGGTGTGGGAGGCGGGGGAGGGGGGTGGGGGGCGAGAGGTAAGCCAATAAGAGTAGCGAAGTGGTCACTCGCAAGGTGTGGGTGGAGGGACCATGACGCCAGGCCTGACAGAGGGGTTGAGATAAAGGAGAGGTCGAGGCGACCTCCTCTAATATGGGTGGGCTCTGTCGTGTTGTTTAGGAGGGAGACACCACCCATCTCCTCCAGAAGTAAAGAAATGTGCCGTCCTGCTTCATTGGACTGAAGAGGCGATGACAGAAGGGCGTGGTGGGCATTGAAGTCGCCCCCAATGTACACGGCCCCCCTGGCAGCTTGGGAGAAAAGTTCCCCCAACTCCAGGGTGCTCCTCTGGCTTCGGTATACGTTGTATACCGTCAGGGGCGACGTCGCCAGATGGAGAACGACGCCCTGAACCTCCACATCAGGTCCACAGAAAGGAGGGGACTCACAATCCGTGCACGCGATGTGGTCCTGGACCAGAACGGCACATCCCCGTGTAATGCCACGAATATACGGGAGGAGATGGGTGGTGTATCCCGCGAGATGGAAAGTGGAATTGCCTGGGAGCAGGGTCTCCTGCAGGAGAATGACATGAGGGCGGTCCCGTGCAGCCGCCTCCTGCAAAAGGGGGAGCTTGCTCCGTGCTCCCAAGCAATTCCACTGGAGGAGCCTGAGAGAGCGGTCTACTGGCCATCCGGCGACAGTTGCTGACGGTCGTTCTCCTGCAGCAGTGGTGAGGCCCTGTCCATTACTTTGGACCCTGATGGTGGTAGGGTTTGCCCCAAACGATGTCGATGACGAGGCAGCTGTGCGGCCGAAAGCAGAGCATTGGGAGGTCGTGAGCTGACTCTTTTGGACGGGCGAGCTGACCTCTGCGATTTGGGACGGGGTCGCCCTGCCGAACGAGCTGGGCGGCGAGGGGACAGAGGAGCACCTAGGCTCGCCATCTTCCTTGCGATCGCCTGGTCCACTAGGCGATTGGCTGCTTTGGCAAGGGGCTCTGTTGGGAGAGGGATGTCGAGGGTTAAGGCCACTGTTTTGGCTAGGGTCAGCGCCAGCTCTGTGGCAAAGGTCCTGAGCTCCTCCGTTGTGAACGAGATCACCGGAGGAGCAGGAGCGGTTGGTGGACTTGGTGTGGAGCCCGGCGCTGGTGGCGGAACAGTCAGTGGCTGTCTGGTCTCTGCAGTCGGAGATGGTAGCGATACAGGCGGCTGTTGGTGGTGGACCTCGGCTGTGGTCTGGACCACAGTGAGCGCTGAGGGCAATGGAGGGAACTCTTGGTCGCTGAGAGGTGGGGGGCACTGAGTGAGAGGGCGGCGCTGTTGTCCCCAGATGAAAGTACCGGGGGGAGCTGGAGTGGCGCTGGTGGCCTGGTGTTCCTGTACAAAGGCAACCTGCCTCTCTCGACCCTGGTTCACTCGATGAACCCTCGCGGGGCAGCTGGGGTGCCAGGCGTGGTGTCGTCCGGAGCAGTTGGGGCACTTGGCCGCAACTGGTTGCTTCGCCTTGTACCGCTGGAGGCACTCGGCCGTGTCGTGGCCGCCACTGCACATGCCGCAGATGACGGGGCGGTTGCAGTTGGCACGGTGGTGCCCGTAGCGCTGGCAGCGGTAGCAACGGAGAGGCTCCGGGGTGAAGGGGCGAAGGTGATACGTTCCCCAGTTCCCTAGGTCGAGAGAAGGGATCAGAGGACCCCGCAGGGTGACAACGACCTGACGAGTCTCTTCCCGGGTCCGCGTTTTCTGGCAGCGGGTCGCCTCCTCGACCTGAGGGTGGTGAAGGAGTATCTCCATGGGCATTCTCAAGGGATAGCCCATGACCACTGCCTTCGTAGACTGTTGACCAGGCGTCAGCTCTACTAGTTTTACAGGGCAGGCCTCGTCCTGCAGGGCTGTTCGTAAAAGGTCGTAGGCTCCCTCGTCTTTCGGCACCAACACTGAGCTTCCATCCCGGCCCATGAGATTGGAGCAGCGTAGCCCTGGCAGGTGACGCTCCAGTGCAGCCACGGCGTCGTAGCTCGTCGCATGCCCGTCCTGTACCGGCACACGGAAAGCTGGAAATGCAGAGCGGGGAGGCGGACGCACAGCTACTGACACGGAGGGACGAGCAGCAGAGGGATCCCTGAGGGGAGGCCCAGTGCGTACTGCCGGAGAGGGGCCGTTTCCCTGGCGAGCACGCCTCGATCCCTTCCGTACCACGGGGGTAAAACCCTCATCTACATGCAGAGCGGGATCAGCAGAGGGGGAGAGCTGATTCACAGCAGGAGCCTCCGAAGTGCCCTTGGTAGAAGAGAGAGATGGCGGAGCAGGTGCAACCTCCTCCATAGCCTCATGTCGGCGGGCTGCCTTAGCAGAGCGGGAAGAGTCACCTCGCAAGCGAGGTACCATTCCCGTAGATTTGGGTGTGGAGGGGTTTGCACAAGCGGCCCCGTGAGCTGACGAGAGGGAGCTCGAGTCAGAGCAGTGACGCTCCCTCTTTGTGCCTGTGGCAGGGCACGGGATGGAGGGCCTCGACTGAGGAAGCGGGAGGCGGGAATGCCCCTGGGGCCTAGGGATGCTGGATCCCTTCATGCTCACCGAAGCAGGCCAAAAAAACTGTCAAAAACACACACACACACACACACACACACCTCACACACACAACCACTCAAAAAAGCACAAGCAAACAAAAAACAGCAAAAGTGGCCAGGTCCCTACAGTGACGGGCAACCTATGCTCCCCGCCCTCTAAAGGGCGATGGGAGGCCCCGCCACTGCCCCTTTCGGGTCTTCCCTACTCTAACAGAGCCGCCCTCACCGCCTCCTATAACCAGGCCCTAAAGGCCCCCCTTCATGGAAGTGCCCTAACGGCACCCCTTCAGGGTTCGGCGTCGTACTACGGTGAGGTACACTAACGGCAGGCCAAAAAAAAAAAAAAAAAAAAAAAAAAAAAAAAAAAAAAAGTCACCAACACACACACACTCCCACTCACACCCAGGCAATCTGAGACTAAGTCTCGGAAAAAACCTGGAAAACGGCCAAAATTCTTCCTCAGTGCCAGAGACAAAGTCGAAAACAGGCAAAAAACGAGGAAAACAGGCGAAAATCGTCACGAGTAAACGAACCAGAGTTCAGAGCTCGAGCGAAATCGGCCAGACCTCCTCACCCGACAGAGTCTGAGCTAGGAGTGCATATCTTCTATATGAATGGTAGTGTTTGAACTGTGGAGGATCAGGGTGATCCACCAAGCTCGTCTCCTGTAAACAAACAACGTCTGGCCTGTGTATAGATAGCAAAATTGCTATATTGTGGACTTTATTCCCAAGAGTCCTACAATTCCATTGTAACACAGTGAATGTGGCGGTTTAAGATTTACGAGAGGGGCCAGTGTGCTTAGCTTTTTTATGCCACCCGCTGCCCGACGAGTGGCTACCGGGGGACCTATCCCGGTGCTTAATAACAGAAACCTCCATATGTTGCTCATCAATAACTAGGCTCCCAGAGCCCCCCGAGGAAGAGGTAACTCTTCTCTCCCTCGCTGGACCAGGAGCAGGAAGGACTTGAGGACGTGGCTGTTTCGTAAGGGTGGTCATATTACTCTTACTAGAGTTGTCAGACTTCTGTTTAGTCTTTACTGACTGAGAGGCAGCAGCAGCCTGAGAGTAGCAAGGTGCAACAGGGGTGTCAGTTTGAGAGGTGGATTGGATAGGAGGCTCAGATGGAGAGGTAGAGTGTGTGTCAAGAGGAACAGGTTCAGGGTCAGTCTGTGTTTCAACAGAACACATCACGGGACAGGACATTACCGCCGAAGCATAGGATCTATTCGGCGTGGGAGTTGCATGCAACTCCTTCACCTTTTTCCTAGCTTCGTAGTAGGAAATGCCCTCAGTTGCTTTCACTACGCAGACCTCCTTCTCCTCCTTCCACTTGGGACAATCCCTAGAGGAAGTGGAGTGTGCGCCCTTGCAGTGAAAACAACGTACCGTCTCCGATGTGCAGTGTTCAGCATCATGTCCCTGTGTTCCACATTTGCCACACACTGACTGGGAAGCCCGACAAGTCTTATCTCCGTGCCCGTACAATTGACACCTTAGACAACGAAGTGGATTAGGGTTATAAGGTCTTACGTTAACAATTTTGTATCCAACTTTGACATGGTCTGGGAGTAAAACTTTTCCAAACGTCAAGACAATATTGGCAGTCTTCATCCTCATGCCTTCAGAAAATCTGGTTATAAATCGGGCATGATTACGTCCTGTTGAGCAAGTGCCCGTATGATCTCGTCCTCTTCCATAACCATAAGATCCCTGCAGGTGATAACACCTTTTCAGGAATTCATGGCGTGTGGGATCTTCGGGTCGACATCATATTCATGGAACTTACGAAGTTTCATCAAATCTTTTACCTGGGAGGAGTTGAAGGTTTTGATGAGGAGGTCTCCATTTGCAAGTTTTTTCACCTGTTCCACCTCCCCAGCACAGTAATCAATCACTTTCTTGATGATGAAAGGATTGATACTGCTCAAGGATGTGGATCCGAGAACATGGAGCGTTACAAACTGTACATTATTTACATTAATGTCCAGATCGGTACGAGTCTGGGGCCGTTCAGTCAGGGGGCGGTCATTTTTTTTTTTTTTTTTTTTTTTTTTTTTTTTTCCCTCACCCTGAAGGGGCATTAGGCCAGCAAGAATCAATAATCATGAAAGCCAAAATAATGATATGAAATATTTGCATCTATTTCATACCAATATTAAGTTATAATTCATGATTATGAAACAATAACTAATAAAGAATACATCAGTATACAGTACATGGATAGTACCAGGACAAATACTTGCATCTATACATCACATGTAGAGTCATTACTATACTACTACAAAATAATCAAATAATTATCAAATTTATGTAAAAAAAAATACATAAAAAGAACAAATACAAATTTACTGGTCCTGAACAAAAGAAAAAATAACACACATTTATATAAATGTAACCTCCTCCTGCGATTCACAAATCTATAAAAGTGTATTGACATATTTACAAATGTACAAAAACCATATCCCTATATAAAATATATATATATATATATATATATATATATATATATATATATATATATATATATATATATATATACACATAT
This sequence comes from Coenobita brevimanus, assembly GCF_032717465.1. Lineage (NCBI taxonomy): Eukaryota > Metazoa > Arthropoda > Malacostraca > Decapoda > Coenobitidae > Coenobita > Coenobita brevimanus. Next base: position 20,388,597 of record NC_137013.1, on the reverse strand, counting down.
ATATACACATACATATATACACTATACGCACACACACACACACACACACACACACACACACACACACACACACATATATATATATATATATATATATATATATATATATATAATAAGGAAACCACAACCAAGTTCATAAAATAAATCACAACTCTCTGAGTAATCTGGTCTCTTTCAGGAAAGTCATCAATTTATTAGTCACACCAACGTCCCCATCACCCAAGACAGAATCAAGTGTGAAAGGGAGCACATTTGTCCTACAGTAGGCAGCCAGAGAGGTACGTTCCCTAGTATACCTACTGCAGTACAAAAGGATGTGACTAATAGATAACACCGCGTCACAGGTGGTACAACGCGGTGGAAATTGTCTGTTAATATATGGTAGCATATGTGTTATTAGGGTGGAATTCATGCGGAGGCGGGCTAAAGCGACCTCCTCCCGTCTGTTTCCTCGAGAGGAACTGGACCAATCACATATGGTCCTTTTGACTGATGGAATTGCCAGGTCGATCCACTGACTTTGCCACAGAAGATTAATTGATTTCTTTCCGAAAGAGAGACTAGACTGTAGCTCACGAGGAACGTCCCAAGTCTCCTCGAGTTCTACAGCTGATTTAGCTAGTACGTCAGCCTGCTCATTGCCGTAAATACCACAATGACCAGACACCCAGATCAGAGTGAAGGATTTAGCACATGTATGCAGCTTATTGATAATGCGGCCCAGGACCTCATGTGAATCAGTCCTACATGAATGAATTGCCAGAAGGGCTGACTTAGAGTCCGAAAAAATAACAAAACTATTGTGATCTGAACGCAAAGCAAAGTCTATAGCTTGATCTATGGCAAATTATTCGGCAGTGAATACAGACGTATTGGGGGGCAAGAGAAAACGGATGCGGCACTCCATAGACCACACACTAGCACCCACACATTCATCCATTTTAGAGCCATCGGTGTACAAGTGGAATGACGCTAGGTGTCTAATGAGGATCATCCGGAGCAACTGTCGTACCTCCACCTCCGGCGCCTTGTACTTTGCGACGGGGAGCCAGTCAGTGTTGAATGTGGTGGGAAGTGACTCCCAAGGAGCTATTTTTGATGTTAAAACCTGATCCCCATTAGAAAGGTCGTACCCTAACGCCTCACAGAGGAAGTGAAGCCTCACAGCCACCGGCTTGAGGGCCGCATACAGCAGGTATTCCCACTGTAGGAGGATCCGACAGGTCGGAAGGCCAAGTGAGCGTTTACGGTGGGTGGTGATACCGTAAGAAAATAACAGGTGGTCACGTCGTAGACGGAGGGGAGGCACATTAGCCTCCACTTCCAACCGCTCCACACGAGTACACCGAAGGGCTCCGAGACATATACGCAAGCATACGTTCTGAAGCACATCCAGTCTACGGAGTACAGCATCTGATGCCGACCCATACACCTGTGAGCCATAGTCAAGCTTAGAACGGATAAGGGACTTATACACCATCAATAAAGATGTTCTGTCTGCTCCCCACGATTTACCGGAAAGAAACTTAAGGACGTTTACTTTTTTATTACAAGAAGCAAACAAATGATAATATGCGTTCTCCAACTGAACCTACTGTCAAAATGTAGACCCAGGAATCTGACTGAGTTTTGAAAAGGTATCGGCTGATTATCTAAAGTTAAATGCAAAGGAGGTACGTTAAGTTTACGAGTAAAAACAACACCGACACTCTTAGGGACGGAAAATTTAAATCCCCACTCCAGGGCCCAACGCTGAACAGATTCAAGTGCCAGTTGAATCTGCTCTGCTGAGGATTGTGCATTGCGTGAAGAGTGCCACACTGCACAATCATCAGCATAGAGTGAGTATCTAATTGTCCTGGGGACGGAAGCGGACGACAGAATGTCAATAATGGTAACGCTGAACAAAGTAGGGCTAAGCACACTTCCTTGTGGTACCCCGTTCTCTTGGACAAATATGTCCGAAGTTACGTTACAGGGTAACCTGACAGAAAACATTGTCAGTAAGGAAGTTCTGAAGGAAAATTGGCAAATTACCTCTTAAACCATAAGCGTAGAGTTTACGTAGTATTCCGTTTTCCCAGGTCATATCATAAGCCTTATGAATATCCAGAAAAATTCCTATCATGAATTCGCGATTGGCAAAAGCCTCGGCTATGTAATGCTCCAGGTGCACTAAATGATCTAGAGTGGACCTGTATTTACGGAATCCACTCTGTTGATCATTTAACACACCCTTCGACTCTAAAACAAAAAGTAACCTTTTATTAACCATACGTTCAAAGACCTTACATAGACAGTCAGTTAGCGCAATAGGTCGAAACGAGCTGGGACTCGTAAGGCGACCGTCTCGGTGAGGTATCGGTATGACGTGCGCGTAGTGCCATGAGTTTGGGAACGTGCGGTCAGTCCGGGGTACAGTCCTAGGTTCGTCAGGACCACCTCCCCCCCTGAAAGAGGGGGGGAGGAGGCAGGGGCGTCCGACATAGTAACCACCCCCCCCTAACGGGGGAAGTGGGAAGAAGGACGAAAATGAGCAAGGGACAAAACACACCGGGACCAAACACCTAAGGCTGAAATTGCCCTCTCAAACCACTCCAGGGAGGCCCGACCGTGTTAATTCACGCCCCAGAGCGATCAGTGGGGGGGACCCTCCGTGGGCAGCAAGCAAAGGTAATCTCAGAAAAAGACACAAACACCTATTGTGTCTCTAACAGGGAGGGGAGGAAAATGAGTACTATCTAGCCTAGCTTTATTTAAAAAACACCCTAGTGGCTGAAAAAAAAAAAAAAAAGCTAATGCCGGTGAGGCAGCCCTATGCTGGAGGAGAGCTAGAAAACACGTCCACACTCTCCGCGACCATGCAAAAAAGTGAAAGAAATGCCAAGAATCACTCAGAGAAGACTCAAAGAAAACTACTCAAACCCCCCACTGAAACATCATCCGTCTGTTCGAACACTAAACTCAAACCCCTCCCAAACTGAAGCAAACAAACCAAACCCACCTATAGATTCGAACAGACCATTAAGTACTATTTGCTACATTGATTTCAGGTCTATGCTTTTCTATTAGTAGTTTTTCTCCTAGTAAAGCATCAGTCGAATTACTGAATTTAGCTACTATATGAAAATCTTTGTAAGAGAAAGGGTGGTCATGGGTTAATGAATGCTCTCCAATAGCTGAAAAGGCCATCCGATGTAAATATTGCCCTGTCCTGTAGCTCTTTCCCATATGTTCAGATATTCTTATTTTGAATGAACGACTTGTACATCCAATATACCCAGCCTTACAACTAGGACTGTAAATTTGTAAACAACATCTGAACATAGAGGAGTAGGCACTCTATCTTTGTGACCGTAAAAATTCTTGATCTTAAAGTCACTGGTAAGTATAATCCTAAAATTTACAGAAGGAAAACTTTTTTTAAATTCTTTAAGTACCAGATTGCGAAACTGATAACTGATTTTTCCATAGAAAGGCAATTTAACATATCTAATTTTTTCACCTCAAAACTTTTTAGTTTAGTATAGAGGAAAGACTTCAAATACTTATCATATATGTGTATCTGATAATTACTGTTCAGAAAATAATCCCTAAGTTTAAGAAATTCTTCATGCAAAGTTATATAATTCGAACAAACATTGTATGCTCGATTCAGTAAAGTTCTAATTGAATTAGTTTTGTATGTCATCGGACAAAAACTGTACCAATTTAAGCCTTGACCTGTAAAAGTTGGTTTTCTATGTACCCCTGTTACTAGTCCTTCATTACTTTTAGCAATATTTATATCTAAAAATGATATACTCCCATTGTTTTCTAATTCACATGTGAACCTTATATTTTTATGTTGTTTGTTAATATAATCAAAAAACTTTCGATAAGCCTCTTCATTATTGAAAATTAGAAATAAGTCATCTACATATCTTTTATAATAAATTGGTCTAAATTCACTGGGACAATTATTTAACCATGAAATCTCCCTACTGCACAAAAACACATTGGCAAAAACAGGTCCAAGACACGAGCCCATACTGATACCATCTACTTGATTATAAAGAACATTGTTAAACAAAAAACGTGATTCAGATGTAGCAAATTCTAATAACTGTCTAACCTGGGTTGCATCTAAACAATAAAAATTACTTGGTTTATAATCATCAAGAATTATATCTATGGTTTCAGCCAAAGGAACATTAGTAAATAGAGACTCTATATCATAGCTAGTCATAACATAATGATTGGGAAGTGTCAAAGATAAAATTTCATCCACAAACGCTTTTGAATTAGGAATTGTATACTCATTAGTAGTTAGGGGAGACACAACAGGAAGCAAGAATTTAGCTAAATTATATCCAGCGGTTTTTATAGAGGAAACAATAGGTCTAAGTGGAACATCTGGTTTATGAATCTTAGGATTACCATACATTATTCCTGGTAATGAACCTGATGCATACAGTGATTTAAAATTATCTATTCCAATTCTGCCCTTAACATTCCTTAACATTCTGTTTAATTTATCTTCAATTCTAATAATGTTACTAAAAATATCTCCTTTCAGTGGTCTAAATTTTGTGTGATCCTCAAGGATACAAGACATTTTTCTTTGATAATCTACTTTATCCATTATAACTACTCCCCTCCCCTTCTCTGGTTTCACAATAATGATAGAGTCATCTTGCCCTAATTGTTTAAATCAATATCCGCTCTCTTAAATACTGAAGAATGAACATCATTGACTTTCCTCCTCCCTATTCTGTAATTATTGTTACCCAAATCTTTGATCTTGTCAATGATTCTGTTCTTATCTAAACCATTACACATGAGACCTTCCTTAGCACAATCCAAAACATTATTACAAAGTTTCTCAAAAGAAATGTAATGCTTCAACCAATCTGTCTTTTAGAAAGGAATACAAAAATCCAGACCTAACATTAACAACTTTCTCTTCCTTTGTGTTAATCTTCTACTTGAAATACTGAAGATGCTTAACTCATTATAATGAATATTTTGAATACCTAAATTTTGTATTTTTTTGGAGTGCCTGGCATTAATTTTGTGAGATACAGAACCCATGTACTCATAGATTTTATGTAAAAATACCCAATAATCTAAAAAGCTAACCTGAGATTTGAATGCAAGTTTACATCTCTCCAGTTTTTCTAAATTACTGAGTGAAGAGATCTGTTAATAAGTAGAAGAAACATCTTCAGAACCATCAGAGTAGGAAAGAGGAGGGACGGATGACGAGGTAAAGTTGTTAGAAAGGTTTTTAGCAAGATGCCATTAGAACCGGGAAGAATTCAAGTTGGAGAGTTGAGAGCATTCAGTATGGGTGAAGTTAAATCTAGTACAGAGAAGAACAGACTTAGCACGATTCCGGGCAGAAACATAAACAAAATGTGATTCAGGGGTGGGTTGGCTTTGGTACCTTTTATAGTCCCTCTCCTTGTTGTGGACAGCATTAGAACGAGCTTGAATAAACCAAGGCTTCCTTGCATTAGTTAAAGGATATGAGAAAGGAATTTATGCTTCCATGTCCGAGAAAATAACTTCCGTAATGCGCAAGGCACACCCAGATGGCTCCCAGCCATGGAAGCAATAATCAGTCCAGGGAAAATCAAAGAAGTACTACCTGAGGGCCTCCCAATCAGCAGCTTTAGTGTGCCACAACCGACGTTACTCTGAAGGGTCCTAAGCCGTACTGGAGCGATAGGACAGGTTAACATAATAAGGTTGTGATCGAAGGAGCCCAATGGAGAGGAAAGATTAATAGTGCACGCAGAAGAATAAGTTGTATCTACCTATCTATCTATCAATATCTATCTATCTATCAGTCTCTCTCTCTCTCTCTCTCTCTCTCTCTCTCTGTACAATTATATGTTACAGTCATGGTACTACATTGTTATTATGTTCTTTACAGTTATGTTAATACATTCAGTTTTACAGTAAGAAAACAATTACCATGTATTAACTTTAACATGTTTGACAAGTAGATAAGTAGCATATTTCTATATACTATATAAACTATAATAGCAGACAGGTAATAGGTATGACAGTTTGGCGTGACTGTGCAATACAGTATATACTGTAGACTTTGATATGTCATAAAACAATGGGTAACAGCTTGCACAAAATGTCATGTCTAGGTTTCAGGAAAGTCGTACACATATTCTAGTTCAAGAATATTATGACACATAACGTATCCCAAACAATCTCTTTTCAGTTCAGACAATACAAGAATTTCATCCAACGAGCAGTTTAACCAACTTGAGCCAGTTATTTGGCATCAAGGAAACTACCCATGGAAAACTGCTATACATCACACATCCCACCAAGCCGTATATATTCACAGAACTCGGAGGGCATAGTCAGAGAGTCAGAAAGAACGACTGAAGGAAGAGGCTAGGAAGCTAGGAGATAGGGTTGTTAGGAGGTTCACTCTCACGCTACATTACTCTGTACATCACATCACCATGTACTCGAGGACAATAAACTCCGTAACCCAAGAGTGCCTACAGCTCACCTCACCAACGATACAATATAGGCAGAGAGGCCTGTGAGACAGAGCGACAACTACCCCACATCGAGCTATCCAACGCCTCACGACTTTGTCGACACTGGTTTTCATCTATCAACCTGTTTACCGTAATACCTCCTTACTTTATCCTATCAACACCATGATATCCACGTGTTCCAAAACTTTGTACGATTTTGCTCCAGCACCTCAAAGCTGTTTCCACAACAATATCTACGTCTATGTTAACATTAGCTTTGTGAAACTGACAACTACATTTGCGATGATACCGAGCCTCTTGAGCAACTAGATGAACATCAGCAGCCAACAGGAGATTGTGTGCAGCTTGCCCAAGATCATCATTGTGCTCTTTACTCTTTTTGATTAGATATTCAATGTAATCTTGTCCATCAGCCATCTTGGTGGTCTCAACCTTTCATGCAGGCACTCGGTATTGAGCAGGTGTTTTGGCATCATAATCACAAGAGTAATTTACACTCTGTGACATGGAGACAAAACATACACTGTTTCTTGAAACCAAACTTTGGGCCCTTTGTAGCACTACGTTGTTTTGGAGGCTGAGGTTTTGATGGGCTATAAGGCTTGCACTTATGAGGAAAATGAGCAAGATTCTGTGAACTCACATAGGTAGAAACACAATGTTTTTAAAATAAATACCAGTAAAACGCCTTTGTTGGCGAGGTACGAGTGAGGCCATTTAAATCCAAAAGAACTGAAATGTCGCCTTACACCGCGAAACGTCTAGAGTATATTGATGGCAACTACCTACCAAGTTTCAAGCCTTTACGACAAACTGTCTGGCCTGTGGCCCTCTTTTGAATATTTTTGACATGCTGCACTTGGCGCGTTTCGTGTGCCACGGGCACTGCCGGGGTGTGATGAAACTTGTCAAAAACATATTTTAAAGAATGTGTCTATCATATGTACATACTTCTCCATTCCCTAATTCATGGAAAGAAGCCAATATGTACCCAATTCCAGAGAAGGAAGTTCCTCTGGCCCCTCTGATTACAGACCAAGAGCTATCACAACTTCCCCTGGTAAAGTATTTGAAATTGTAATTACTAAACACATAATTAGCACCTTGAGTCCAACAAGTTAATTAGTGATACACAATATGGTTTTCGCCAAGAAAGATCCACCAATGACATAACGCAATCTCCTGACTCATACCATCCATCAATCAAACTAACCAACATGGAGAAATTCATACAGTAGCCCTTTATATTTCTAAAGCTTTCGACAGAGTGTGGCACCGTTCTCTCCTGTCCAAACTCCCTTGCTATGGACTAACGTCTTTTGTTCCTCTGCATTCCTCATATATCAGTGACAGAAAATAAGAGAAAAAGTAGATGATGTACTGTATATTCCAATTCCCATTCAATTAATGCGTCCATGCCACAAAGATCAGTTCTGGCGCCAACCCGATTTCTAGTTCATAGTAATGATCTCTTATCTGTCACTCACAATCGCATCCATTCTTATATAGATGACTCAACACTTCACAGTTCATTCACAAACACCCATTAGCAATGTTTAATATCTCTTAACTCTCAACTCATTACAGCCCTCTCCATAAATTACGACTTACCTAAGCACAGTGAAAGGGGACAAAATAACTTTGTCTCATTTAATGCTAGTAAAACCAAATATATACAATTTACTAATACACATATTGCCAAAATCCTGGCTTTCCTTCAATGCTATTAATATTCTCATCTCCAATAATATTCAAATTCTCGGTGTTTCACTTAACTGTGCCCTCAGCTGAACCTCTCATGTCAGATCACTTCCTAAAACCGCCTCAAAGGAACTTGGATTATGGTACAGAGTCCGTAACTTCTTCACTGACGAGAAGTTAGCTATAATTTATAAGAGTATATTGCCTACCCTTGTGGAATGGATATGGAGATGTTGCACTAAAACAACTAGACAAAATTCAGAACAAAGCTATTGGAATTCTGATTATCCCTGCTAATATAAATAAAGTATCTCCTTTACAAGTAAGAAGGAATGTTGTCTCCCTTGCATTACTGAACAGCTATTATTATGGCAAATGCTCAGACGAAATTTGTAATGAAACAGCATGATATGTTTACGTGGTTATTCTCCATTTTTAGTTGATTCCAATATATTGATGTGCGACTCTTACATTTGTGGTGGTTTATTTGTTGGTTTATTACATAACCAGATTCATACAATAGTTGCTGGTGAACCTTCTTCCCGAAACCCTTTGCCAAGCTACCCAGAGCGGGAAAGTCCACCCCTCCCCCCCCTCCTCACCCTCCCCTCCACCTCTAGCCATACCTCCTCCTCACCAGACTAGACACCCGATACAGGGTCCAGTCATATCCTAATGCTTATCGCTATTCAATTAATACACAGGTTCGATAATGCACAAACGCTGAGAGGAAAATTCCGTGACTCACTGTCCGTGCCAGGTCACTATTCCTAGGTCCCAGCACTCCATACTGCTAAGGTACAGTCGTGGCCATAAATAATCACCTACCCGCCAGTACCCCTTGCCTCAGGCTGCCTCATTTATGCGCGGCAAGTCACAGTGGAGTAAGAGGGGCTGAGAGGGAGGGGCCAGAGAGAGAAGGGAAGGTGGGGGGGGGGGACGAGTGTGATGGTGTGGGGTTGGACTGAGGGAGGGAGGGTGAGTAGAGAAGGGAGAATGAATGCGAGGTGGTGGTCATATTATTTGTCTATTTTCTTTCATTCAGGGCATGATATATGTGAACTAATATTCGGTAGGTAATGATGCACTTCATCTTATTACCGGCGTTAGATAACAAGTTTTAGACAGGTGGTGATATCAAGGGCTGGCTCGTGTGGGAAATATACTAACGTGACAGATCAAATATATATTAGTGCTGAGCCAGATATTTCTTTTTATCACTATATTTTGACTTCGGACGCAGGTTGGAATCCGGATGGCTTTGACTTCCTTGATGTTTAAGAAACATCCTTTACCCTTACATGTAATTAATTTTGAAACTAAATATCATGTGCAACCTGTGACATGGCTGTGTCCACAGTAAATATGATTATCCTCTTCGTATACACTCCCTCTACACAGCCACCATCATGTCAACTATTTTATGGCATCTCTATATGAAAAGGCTGTTTAAAATAACCGTGCACAAAAGGTAAATAAATTTGATGTCTGTGCACGTGGGTGGATATATTATCAATAGCTCTCATAAAATGTTAGAAAGAAAATGAAACAACATCCTACTCAGACTCCCAAAATATATCTATGGCAATGTTTACCGACACTGGTAAAGCCAAAGCAACCAGGAAGGGAAGGTGGGTGGGGGGATGAGTGATGGTGCGAGGGTGGAGCGGAGGTAGGGAAGGAAGGGATGGGAGAACGAAATGCGAAGTGGTGGTCACATTATTTGTCTGTTATTAATATTTGGTAGATAATGCTGCATGACATCTTGTATAACGGAGTCAGATAATAATTTTTAGATAGGTTGTCATATCAAGAGCTGGCTCGTGAGAGAAATATACTGACGTGACAGATCACACATCAGTGCGCAGCCATCGAGACTGGCCCAGATTGTCAACGCCTGGGGGCCAAAGAACGAGAGGACACTGGCCCGCCTCCTTCAGCACACCAAGGACGAGTGGGAGCAGTTCAGACGAAACCAGCAAACCATCGACAACATTGTTTCCTCGGTGCCGCGAAGATTGCAAGAAGTTATTGAGGTAGGAGGCCACTGGACTACTTATTCAGGCTTTCCTGGTTGCTTTGGCTTTACCAGTGTCGGTAAACATTGCCATAGATATATTTTGGGAGTCTGAGTAGGATGTTGTTTCATTTTCTTTCTAACATTTTATGAGAGCTATTGATAATATATCCACCCACGTGCACAGACATCAAATTTATTTACCTTTTGTGCACGGTTATTTTAAACAGCCTTTTCATATAGAGATGCCATAAAATAGTTGACATGATGGTGGCTGTGTAGAGGGAGTGTATACGAAGAGGATAATCATATTTACTGTGGACACAGCCATGTCACAGGTTGCACATGATATTTAGTTTCAAAATTAATTACATGTAAGGGTAAAGGATGTTTCTTAAACATCAAGGAAGTCAAAGCCATCCGGATTCCAACCTGCGTCCGAAGTCAAAATATACTGATAAAAAGAAATATCTGGCTCAGCACTAATATATATTTGATCTGTCACGTTAGTATATTTCCCACACGAGCCAGCCCTTGATATCACCACCTGTCTAAAACTTGTTATCTAACGCCGGTAATAAGATGAAGTGCATCATTACCTACCGAATATTAGTTCACATATATCATGCCCTGAATGAAAGAAAATAGACAAATAATATGACCACCACCTCGCATTCATTCTCTCACCCTCCCTCCCTCCCTCAGTCCACCCCCACACCGTCACTCGTCCCCCCCTCCCCCACCTTCCCTTCTCTCTCTGGCCCTCCCTCTCAGCCCCTCTTGCGCCACTGTGACTTGACGCGCATAAACGAGGCAGCTTGAGGCACAGGGTGCTGGCGGATAGGTGATTATTTATGGCCACGACTGTACGTGTCCAAGGATCCAAACAAATACAGTGGTGCCACATCGCTGAAAATGGGTGAACTTCAGGGAACGCGGGAGTGCGTCCAACTGCACAAAATCTACAGTCTATAATTATGATACACCTTTAATTTCATCCAATTTTTATTAATTCTGGTGTCTATATGAGCTGCCATCTTTGAATTTCAACATAAGGGGTGAGCAAACAGTTTTCTGAACAATAAAAATGAATTCTTTGACCCTCAAAACCCTATCCTGCACACCAGAATAATGATTCAAAGGTTAAAATCAGTAATGTGATTTGGCGGCCATCTTGAATTTTGAAAATGCCAAGATGGAGTACTCATTACAACCGATGGATTCTTTAACTGCACAGTCTAGACTACTGAAAATGCAAAGAAATTATTGTTAGCGAACATTGTGAGGTTTAGATCAAAAATGGGCCTGTGCCACCGGACTATCTGTACCCACTCAAACTTTTCTAACTCCTGTTGGGGAGAACTTTGAAATGAACCTTCGCTGCATTGAGACCATTATCTTACAACACCCATTTTTTCTAGGTATACTTTCGTGCCCCAGCTCCATCCCATCAATACTGCAGCTCATCCCACCCATTCATTTGCTCACTACGCCCATTTCTTTATACCCCCGCCCCTATGACGGTTTCATGGAAAGGTCACATGGCACAAAAGCGCACTCTTGTTTTTTAGCTTTTACCTCTCAATCTGTCATGACTACAGTTATCGTAGTGAAGAGAATAGATTAGATAAATGATAAAATGACAATCGTTGCAACTGGTTTGGGCAGCCTTACAGTAGTGTTAGTAGGACACACATCTCACAGCTCCACCAACTTATTTCCCCACCACCTTTTGTGATACTACATTCAACGTGAGGTATGTGTAAAGGATATAAAGGAGAGTTCAGTGTATGCGTTTTATTTTCTGGTGTGTGTGTGTGTGTGTGTGTGTGTGTGTGTGTGTGTTCTTACCTAATTGTTGTTACCTAATTCTATCTTAACAGGAATGAGTCAAGCTCGTACCATCCCGTGTATTAAGCTGTTTTTTCAAACATCTCCTTAAATTTATTAATAGTTTTGGCTCACACTACTTCATTCGCTAGTGCATTCCACTGATCAATTGCCCTATTTGGGGAATTGAATTTCCTTACGTCTTCATCGTCTCTCCTTTTATGTAGTTTTTTGCAGCGTCCTCTTGCTGATGCTTCTCCATAGGTCATATACTAATCTTTGCCTATTTTCTCTTCCCCTGAGATGAATTTATATAACATAATCATGTGTCCTACTTTCCTTCACTTCTGTAGTGTTGGTAGATTCAATATTTCTAGTGTTTCTTCGTAGCTTAGATCCATTAAGCTTGGTACGTATCGTGTAGCTGCCCTTTGTACTTTTTCAATCTTATCAATGTGTTTTTTGAAATGAGGATTCCAGACTACTGATGCATGCTCCTGGGTTGGTCTGATGAATGATGTTGTTATCTTTCTCAGCATGTCTTCATTTATATATGTATACATGTTACGTACTTTCCCACTGATGTGGTCAGCCGTAGATAGTCTGTTATTGATACTCCTAGGTCCTTCCTTTCTGATATGTGTAGGGTTGATATTCCTAACTTATAATCCCCATCTGGTCTTTCTCATTTTTACCAAACTTTATTACATGACAGTTGTGCACAGCATATTCCATTTGTCATCTGTTGCTTCATTCATGAAGCTTATTTAATTCTTCTTGTAGCTCGTTGCAAGAACCTGTGTTAGTAATTTTCCTTTGTATTTTTCCATCATCTGCAAACATATTTAGATAGCTTCCATTTCCATTGTTACTGTCTATGTCATTTATATATACTAAAAACATAATTGGTGCCAACACTCAGCCCTGTGGTACTCCACTAGTCACTTCTTTCCATGATGAGCAATTTCCCCTTAGTGCTGTTCTCATTTTTCTTTTCATGAGAAAATCTTGCATCCAGCAGTACAGTTTGCCTCGAATTCCTCCTTGATGGTAAAGTTTCTATAAAAGTCTTTGGTGTGGTACTGTGTCAAATGCTTTCTTGAAATCAAAATAGATACAGGCCACCCATCCATCTTTTTTTCTGTAATGTTTCTGTAACTCTATCATAGTAGCTTAATAGATTAGTAACACATGATTTTCCCTTTCCAAAATCGAACAGCCTTTCCGTTATTATACTGTGTACTTCTAGATGTTTTACCTAAACTTTTCTTATCAGCTTTTCTAGTATCTTACAACACTGGTCAGTGATACTGGTCGGTAGGTGAGTGGATTCTGCTTATTCGAATAGGGGAACAATGTTTCCTTTCTTCCAAATAACAGGTAGTTTACCTTGACCTATGAATTCCTTGAGTATGAAATACAATGGTCTGCCTGACTCTTCTGCACATTCAAGCAGTACCCAACCTGAAATATGGTCTGGACCATTTGCCTTTCCTTTGTCTAATTAACTTAACTCTTCCTGTGCTTCTTTTTCTGATATTTGTATGGTATATCTGGTAATACGTGTAGGCATGCATGTTCCATATAGTCCCTTTCAAGATCATTTTCTTTTGTAAAAACTGATAGGACATTTTTATTTAGTGCTTCACAAATATCTTTCTCTTGTGTATACAGGTAGATGATCCCCTCGACCGTAATGGACTGTATTTTATCTTTAACTTTGGTTTTGCTTCGGATGTAGCCGTAAAATGGCATAGGTTGATCACTACTTTGATTCATAATGTCTTCCTCATACTGTCTCTGAACCTCCCTCCTAATCTTTGTATAATCATTTCTGGCCTGTTTATAATTCTTATATGCCCTCTTACTACTATGTTTTCTGTGTTTATTCCACAGCACGTCTCGTTTTTTTTTTTTTTTATGATTTTTTACAGTCTGTATTAAACCATTTCTTTATTTTCATTTCTGTTTCTATGTGCCGAGAGATGTAATTTTGGACTCGTACTTCACAAAGAATCACAAAATTTTCTTTATATAATACTTAAATCTTGTCCTCTGAGCTCTTTTTTCCCAATCTTTTCTTAAGAAGTACTTCTTTAGGTCTTGATAGTTGACCTTTTTGTAGTTTAGACTCTTTTTGTAACTCATTACTGGCAACTAAGTCATATGCAATCCTGAAGTTGCAATTTAATACTGCATGGTCGCTTTTGCCAAATGGGATATGATACATTATATTGTCAATACCATTTTCTTGCCCAGTAAATATAAGACCTGGTACTGGTGGATCATCAAGTCCTCTTTTTCTGGTGTTTTCCTGTACATGCTGTGTTAGGAAAAACTGCACATGATCCAGGAGCTTTTGATCCCAACAGCATTCTTGGCTTCTTACATCTAGAGTATTCCAATTTTGTATTGAAATATCCAGTTACATTCATTCTTTCCGATTTCTTTTCCAATCTATGTAGTAATGCTGTTAAATTCTAAATTGTACCTTCTGCCAGGTCTTAATAGTCGTCTCTTTCCGAAACGTTTGTTTTGGGTGATATGTATGAATCTTCCACAATTGATTTCCCTTCAGATGTGTTAATCTCCATTGCAATCAGTTCTACTTGTGAGGGTATATCTAGTTTTATGTCTTTGACTTATAGATTTTTCTTTGTTAAGATTATAATTCCTCCTCTCTTTCTTAAATTTCTGTCTTTTCTCCATGTAGTTTATTCCTCTAAGTTCAGGATACCGTCCGATATCTTTGGGGTTATTTTTGGTTAAGGTAGGGAAACATGTGGTTCCTCTTCCTTGGTATAGTCTTTTATCTCTATTTATTTAGACATCATTGCACCTACATTTGAGTACATCAACTTAATCAGCCTGTTTACATACTTACCATAAATTGAGGCTACTACCTTCCTATTTTTCATTCCCTGTTGGTTATGTATCATTTTCGTACTTGCAATCCAATTGGTTTGTAAAAAATGTACTCCTCTTCCTCTGATCTTCCCTCGTTATTTGTTTTTGCCTCCTTCCTCTTCTTTAGTGTTCTCAATTCGTCGTGAGTTTGGCATCTTTTTATCCATATTATTCTTAATCCCTCTTTTTCCATGAGTTTCCATTTTTTATTATTTCCTCCACAGTGTTCACACTCTGGAAGGTTACTTTCAGAAGCCTTGAATTATTTCCCTCATATATCCCTAACCTTTGGTGTTCCTCTATGTCCTTATTACAGATTTCCTCTGATACTTCCCTCAACATGCTCATTATATTTGCCATCTCCTTCTTGTCTCTCGAAATTTTGCTTTTTATCTCTTCTTCATTTATACCAGTGATTACTATAGATTTGTTGATATCTGCTAAATCTTTGACCAATATTGGGTTGTTTCGGATTATTTTTCTCACTTCCTTTTAAATGTTTTTTTCTTCAAATCTTGTTTCTAAGTCTTTCCTTACTTTCACCATTTCAGCATACGTAGTTTCCACATCATACTTGTAACTCTGCATCACTTCATTCACCTGGGTTATCTTCTCTTCAGTATCACTGCTTTGGTCTACCAGACTGCTTTCTTGCCTAATTGTCTCTGTATCATTTCTGAACTCCTTTATAATACTCGCATGGTTGACAGTTGTACATGCCATTTCACTAATCTTCCTTCTAAATGAACCTACCTCAACTGGCAGCTCATCCATTGTTGTGTGTTTTTTTGTTTTATCCTTTACTAATTTTTCATTTTCTTCCTTTTCCAGGCCCAATTGGTTCTTAATTTCATCCATTTCACTCTGAAAAGCCTCTCCCACTTGTTCACCCTCTCTAATAGCTTGTTATATGTTTCCATTTCAACCAGTTCCTTGTAGAAATCATCATCCTGTTTTCTACCTTTATCCCTTTTCTTAACTCCTTCCATATTCACTTCACTAAAGATGATGTTCATCTTGTGATATAACTGAGAAAAAATTCTACTTACAAGTATGCATCTCCTTGCCTGTGATAGATGAAACAGCTGGGAGATTGATCAGCACATTCCTGTATTAATTGGCTATATTTTGTTATTTGGACAACACTTTTGCTTATACTTGCTCCAGTATATTAGAGCACCGTTTAGTTTAACCTAGTACAGACCTTGACTCATAAAAAGATACCATTTAGGTGGCCAAGGGTGGCAAGCGCAGAGACGTGTTGACTCCGACGCTGAGTGTGTGTGTGTGTGTGTGTGTGTGTGTGTGTGTGTGTGTGTGTGTAGAGCTCGCTTGCACCAGTGCTTCCTTATTATGGCATCACGAACGAAGTAGATACCTCAGATGGAGGATATGAAATCTCGTGGGTGATGCAGCAAACCGACTTTAGACAATAATAATGAAATTGGACGACAATCTCCTGTTTCTGACAACCTTATTGCAGTCAACTACAACTAGCCTGATGGTTTAAATTTTAGTATAATGTTACTATGCTTGTTGGAAGATGGTTATGTAGCTGCACATGCTGCTGTTAATCTGTGTATGTACGTCAAAGTAAATCGTACTAAGCCTCAACAGTTATGCAACACTTTTGTTGAACTATGCAAAATGTTGATTCAGGCCTCCAATTTACTGTTAATTCCACTGCAGTTATATGTTATGTATATATCCCTAAAATTATAAATAACGGAAGCGTATTTCACTGGCATTAGGCAGTGAAATTAAAATTTACACTTTCACTAACAACAAACCTGCCTACATCAATTCTCCCATCAGGAATGAACAGGATGAAATTTGTCCATTCCTTCCGTCCTTAAGGACCCTGTCAACAACGCCATTTTAATAATCCTTTTTCACCTTAGCCATAAAGAGGGCACCATGGGATGTACTGTAGATGATGACATCACACTTAAAACGTGCTAGTGTGAACTTGCTTATAAGTGTGCATATCTGACAAGCAAAATGCACCAAAATATTGTGAGATTTGCTCGGAAGGAAGGAAGAGAGGATAAATGAAGTAGGTGATGAGAAAATACATTTCTGCAGGAGTAAAAAAGGTCGGGCTTAACATGTTCCGACACCATTTTGCAGCTAAAGACAATCACAAATTCAATAAGTGTAAATTATACCGAAAACACCCAATAAAGCTTCTCACAGACTACAACAAGTAGCCATTGACTTTCAAACCCCAATCGCTATCTCATTTCAAGGTGCGAACAAACTAAGGAAAGCAGACCAAATATCTCCTGGTCGGCCTGGGAATTGAACTTGGGACAGGGCTTTAAGCAGAGTGGAATATTATACTCTAAAGTTCAGAACTGTCTCTACTTCATTCATCGCGCTGGGGGTAGGGGTAATTTTTTCAAGAATACTCCCCCAGTATCCCTGCTTGTCGTAAAAGGTGACTAAAAGGGTTGGCGGAGGGTTAGTGTCCCTCCCAGGAAACAACTAACTAAAAAAAACAAACAATAAGCCTCGGACAAGGACTGACCAAACGATGACAACCAAGGACCGGACAAAGGACATGGTTACTGGAACCTGGAATGTAAGGGGAGCGAATGATGAGGTGAGAGAGAGAGATTGTCCAGGTGCTTGAGGGTGCGAAAGTGGATGTATGTGGAATAACTGAAACAAAATGGAGAGGAGAAATGTGAGAGAATGGGAGTATGGATGAGGTATATGTGCAGGAGTAGGTGAGAATGAGAGAGCAAAGGAAGGAGTATGTATAGTTGTGAGTAAAAGATGGAAGAGGAGCATAAGACAGTATGGATCAGTTGGGTCAAGGATTGTGTGGGTAAAGTTGAAAGTTGGAATACAAATGTGGGTGATTGTGTGTGTGTATGCGCCAACGCAAGTTCGTGCTAGAAGTGTGAAAGAAGAGTTCTGGACAAATGTAGAAGTGTGCATGGATAAGTTTGGAAGGAATGAGAGAGTGTTTTTGATTGGTGATATGAATGGTAAAGTTGGGAATGTGAAGGAGGATGGAATAGTTGGTGAGTGGGGTGTGCCTGCTGAGATAGATGAGAATGGCAGTGCGTTAGTGGATATTTGTGCTGGGAGGGGGTTGGTGATAACCAGTACCCTCTTCAGGCATAATATGATCCCCAGGTATACATGGCGAGTGATGAGAAGGGTGGGTGGTGAACTGAATGAAAGGAAGGCAATGACTGATTATGTGTGTGGATGAAAGGATGCGAAGATGTGTAAAGGATGCAAGAGTTTATAGAGGTTGGGGGAGTGGACTTTCTGACCACTACTTGGTGGTGGCCAGAATTAGAATTCAAGTAAGATGGAGGAATAGAAGAAGGGAAAGACGAGAGGAAGGAGTAGTTGCAAGGAAAGTGGAAAGGTTACAAGAGGATGAGAAAATGGCAGAGTATAAGAGAGAAGTGGAGGAACGATTGGGCAAATATGAATTGGAGCAGATGGGAGACGTGGAAGGTGTGTGTAGGATATTTACAGAAGAAATATGTGCAGCATGTGATGTGGTGTGTGGAAGGAAGAGAAGACGGAGGGGGGTGCAAGGAACAGCGTGGTGGACTGAAGAGGTAAAACAGGCTGTGGCACAAAAGAAGAAAGCCTACAATGAATGGATGAGAAATAGGGACGTGGAAGAAGTTGAGAGGCGGAAGAGAGAGTTATATGCAGAAAGAGAGAGAGAGGTGAAAAGATTAGTAAGAGAGAGTAAGAAGAGAGTGGATGAGAAATTTGGAAGGAATTTGAGTGTAAAGTGGAGGGACTGTAAGAAAATGTTCTGGAAAGAGGTGAAAAGAGTAAGACAGGGTGGAAGTGAAGTTAGCAGGGGAGTGAAAGATAAAAATGGTAGATTACTAGTGGAGAAGGGAGAAAAAATGAGCAGATGGAGAGAACACTTTAAGGATTTGTTGAACGTAGAGGATGGAAGTAATGTGAGTATAAGTGGCTGGGGAATGGCTGGGAGAAGGAGGGAGGTGAGAAGACAGGAAGAAATCAGTAGGATAGAAGTTGTGGAAGCAATGAAGAAAGTTAAATCAGGGAAAGCCCCAGGAATTGATGGCGTGTGTGGTGAAATGCTGAAGCATGGGGGAGAGATAGTAGTAGAATGGATGTGGAAGATGTGCAGATTGGCCTGGGAGGAAGGTAGAGTCCCGGAGGATTGGAAATCAGGTATAATTATTCCCTTGTACAAAGAAAAAGGGGAAAAAGAAGTGTGTGGTAATCATAGGGGCATTTGTCTTCTTAGTATAATAAGAAAAGTGTATGGTAGGATACTTATTGACAGAGTTAGAGAAAGAACAGAGAAATTAGTTGGAGAAGAACATGGAGGCTTTAGGAAAGGAAGAGGTTGTGTAGATCAGATATTCATTCTTAGATCTTTAGTGGAGAAGTTTCTAGAGAAGGGAAAGAAGTTGTATGCGGCTTTCATGGATTTGGAGAAAGCATATGACAGGGTGGATAGACAAGGATTGTGGAAAATGTTAAGAATATATGGAGTAGATGGGAAGTTGTTGAATGCTGTGAAGAGTATGTACGGTAGTGCGAAGGCTGCAGTGCGTGTGCATGGTGAACTAAGTGAATTTTTCTCTTTGAAAGTTGGGTTGAAACAGGGATGTGTCATGTCTCCATGGTTGTTCAATCTGTACATGGATGGGGTAATAAAAGAGGTACAAGGTAGGGTAGTGGATGTTGGAGTGGCCCTGGTGAGAGAGGATAGTGTTTGGAAACTCCCTGTACTGTTGTTTGCAGATGATACTGTGTTGTTGAGTGAAGACGAAGGGGAGCTGCAAGGCTTGGTGGATGAGTTTGGGAGAGTGTGTAAGACACGGAATCTAAAGGTGAATGTAGGGAAGAGTAAAGTGATGGTCTTTGAGAGAGGTGAAGTCAGTGAATGTACAGCGAGGTTGGATGGTGAGGAATTGGAAAATGTGAGTACGTTTAAATACTTGGGTAGTGTGATGAGTAAGGATGGAGGTTTGGAGGGTAAAGTGCTTGAAAGGGTACAGCAGGGAAGAAAGGTTTCTGGTTCTTTGGAAGCAGTGATAAGAAACAGGGAAGTGAGCATGGAAGTGAAAAAGTTACTACATGACAGTATTGTGATACCAACTCTAAGTGAAGCTTGGACGTTGTTGGAAGGACACAAGTCAAGAGTGAGAGCATTGGAAATGAGTTATTTAAGAGGAGCCTGTGGAGTCACATGGAGAGACAGGCTGACGAATGAGGATATAAAGGAGCGTTGTGGTGTTGATGTGGATGTGATAGGAAGCGTTATGAGGAACACACTGAGGTGGTTTGGCCATGTGGAGGGGATGGAGGGTGAAAGACTGACGAAGAGAGTGTATGTGAGTGAGGTGGGGGGGGGAAGAGGGAGGGGGAGGCCGAGGATGAGATGGAGGGATGGGGTGGAGAGGTATATGAGAGAGGGGGGGTGTGAGTTGGGAGCAGGGCAGTGAAATGGCGGGGGACAGGGCGACTTGGAGGCGATTTGTTTGTGGCCACCCCAAACGGGATTGAGGCGTCTGGCAATAGATAGATAGATAGATATATAGGTTATATTTCATGGCTCATTTAGAAAAGCAGCTGGGTAAAAAAAAAAAAAAAAAAAAAAGAAAATCAGATAAATGACATATATTGCTATCCTGTGCACCAAGAAGACATGCATAGGCCTGTATCAACTCATACCAGCAACAACACTACGAGTAGACTGTAGCACCAGTCGAGCAGGACAGTACTCCCAAGGTGGATGGACAGCTGATGACAGGGAGAGCTGGAACTCCCGTTTCGTCAGAGCTCGGGACTAGTTTCTGACCATCCCCCTTTGCTGAACTTTCTCAGTGTTTCAGTAACACACAGAACAGGCTAGCATGCTCTCCAGTACAAGTTTCTCTAAATATCAACACCAAACTACATGCACTTTACACACTACACTTCCATTTCGAAATTAAAAAACAAAAATGGCATCTAATAACCAAGCCTCGGAGTTCCGGGGGGGGGGGGGGAGACCATAAATGCCCCCACCATCCGCCGTCTCCCAGTGACGGCTCAACGAGCTGCCTGGTACAACTGTCTGACTCACTTCGTTATTTTTGCAACATTCGCGGTCTTTCCTCTAACTTTCCCTTATTTGAGCACCACCTCCTCTCCTCTAAACTCACCTTCTCTTCTTAACCGAGACTCAGTTGTCTGAGGCAACGGATAGCAAACCCTTTTCTGTATCCTCCTACTTTCTCTATACTCATTTCAAAGCCATATTTGGCTGTTGTGTATATGTACGCAACGACTTACCTTGATTTCGTGTTCCTGAGCCTGATTCTTCTGGATGCTCTACTCTTTGGCTTCCGCTTTCCTGTCATTCTCTGACTAAATATACCTGTGCTGTTGATATATCGTCTACAGTTATTCTACTGACAATGAAAAATTCTTAAGAGTGTCTTAACTTCTATGATGAAACATCCTATCCATTTCTCCTTCCTCTGAAATCTGCATTCTAGGAGATTTCAATCTTCACCATCACCTTTGGCTCTCCTCTCCTCTCACTGATATACTTGGTGAACAAGCCTATATATTTTCTATCCTTAATGACCTAGTTCAGATTGTACAGCACCCTACCTGTATCCCTGACTGCCTTGCAGAAAGCTCCAACATACAGTACTTGACCTCTTCCTTTCAACTAATCCTTCTGCTTACACTGTTAATCTTTCCTCTCTGTTGGGCTCCTCCGATCACAACCTTATTACCTTAACCTGTCCTATCGCTCCGGTACGGCCTGTGGACCCTCCAACGAAACATCGGTTATGGCACTTTGGAGCTGCTAACTGGGAGACCCTCAGGTAATACTTTGATTTTCCTTTGACTGATTATTGTTTCCATGGGCGGGATCCATCTGAGCGTGCCTTGTGCATTACTGAGGTTATTCTCTCGGGCATGGAAGCATACATTCCTTTCTCATATCTTTAGACTAATGCAAGAAAACCTTGGTTTAATCACGCTTATTCTAACGCTGTCCACAACAAGGAGAGGGCCTATAATAGGTACACTCGCGGAAAAATCAATTTTTACACTTTTGCCTTGAAACATTCTGACAGTAGGTCCAAATCTTGTGATAATACTTCAGCACAGTCGGCTCTGATATTGGTAGCGCTGCTGAAGCTCGCCATCTCATATGATTCGAATCTTCGCATGATTCTCTGTCTGTCTGTCTGTCTGTCTCTGTCTCTGTCTGTCTTTGTCTGTCTGTCTGTCTGTCTCTGTCTCTCTTTCACTCTCTCACACACACACACATGAGGGTGATCTCTTAAGTATGGACACGTCTGTATTGATTGATGAATACGATAACAGACCCGTGTTGCATATGACCAAGACATTGCTGTTTTGTGCCTTAAGCAGGTTAATAATTGGAGCAGAAATTATTATTTATCGAATATGCATTATGTCTTCCCGCATTCTCTCTTAGGGGTGGGAACATAGTCAAGATCCCCCGTCTCCCTCTCTCTGCTCTCAGTTTTATTTCTAATTCTAATTTTTATATAGATAGATGCACCTTTTTTTATCTGTATCTGCAACCCCAGTATGTGCTGATAGCCATATATTATTCTGTAGGAGACAGAATATAAGTAGTAATGCAAACCTTTTATTCTCATTCTTAGTATTGGGTGTATAAGCCTCCTGCACTTAAGACACAGTTCAACCTGTCAGGCATTGACGCAACCAGGGTTGTAGTCAGCTCCTGTCCCTCACGGCCACGCATACTCCCATGCTCGTAGAGCATCATTCACTAGAATTTCACGTTGGTGGTGAGTGTGGTAATTGGCCATTTTCCTGCACAATGTTGCCCAGACGTGCCCAGTAGGGTTCAGGTCTGGGGAACTGGGAGGATGAGGGCGGAGTGTAACCTCTGGATGTTCAGCAAACCATGACTTTACAGCTCGTGATGTGTGGATAGGGCTATTGTCCTGCACCACGTAAAATCTCAAAGGCTCAGGGAACACCATAGCTCTAACTGCAGCAGAATCTCATCCAAGATGTGGACGTATTCTTGACCAGTAAACCTTTCCTGGCCAACATCAGCTAACTCGCCGACACCACTCGCATGCATTCACCCGAAAAGCCCAGCTGAAACTCTCCCACTCCACGATTATGAACAGTGTGCTGGGGCTCAAATCTAGGGAAACATATGTCTTGACTAATACAAGGAATCCTACGAAGATAATGAGATTACTATAAATCATAATTGAAGTCAGTAAACTTAAATGAGTAAAATAAATGTTATTTGTGATGCAGTGGTAATATATTATTTTTGTTTATAATGCATACCTAGTATTTATTTGTCTAAACTTTCGAACCTGTCTTTTCATCGGTGGTAAAAGTTTTCTCATTACAAAATATTACTTCCTCCCAGAATGACGGTGGTTTGTCAGCATAATTCATCGCATATTTCATCTTTTTTTCCATATTTCCCTCAGTTGGGAGTGGCTTTCTTGCGTGGACGAGGGAGAATATCCCAGCAGAGTGCAACCTTGATCTTATTGTTCTCTCAGTGCAGGTTAGTCCTAGATCCTCACAGACGGTGGTTGCAGTGGCGAAAGGATCCTTAGCAACAACATTAGGTATTGCCTACCGGGCATAAACAAAATGACAATTATAATAAAAACCATAACATATGCGGTAGAGAGAGAGAGAGAGAAAGAGAGAGATGCGTTGTAACCGGTTGACCCACAACGAGACAGTAGGAGTCGACACACCAGTGCGACACGAGATATCTCTGAAGCTGAGACCTTGAGTGTCAAGTTGATGGACCAACGCACTTCCGCGGACATGGTCATCATGCACCACTGTTGGAATATGCACCTATTCCACAGACGGACTTTTCATCATTACCTCCGATTTTGTCCATGCTATTTGGCAACTCATACAAAAATGTTTAATTACGGTCACGGAGGAGAAAAGATACGGAGTAACGACTCAACGTTAAAATTGTGAGACCATTACCTTCACGCCACTAGTGCACAAGCTAGATAAGGGAGAACGGGAGTAAAAGAAAACGGTTATAGGGTAGACTATGGTTAGATTATGAATCGGGAAAATATATATACTATATATATCCATCCATCCATCATCCAATCCTACATTGCCCCATGAGGAGCGTAGGAGCCCGGGGCTAAGCAGTTGGTCCCGACATTTAAGATGAGAGTGACCACCCTCACTCATCTCTGAGTGGCATTACATGAGCAATCAACCCCAACCATCCCTTGGATATAAACCTTCACCGGCTCAATCCGATTGGAGCGCAATAATTACTCACTAAACCACCAGGCGCCAAAATTTGGTTATATGGTTACCACCCAGAGTAGTAAATGGTTTCCTGATGTACAGGAAACCATTTGGCTTGTCACTCAGTGCAGAGTCACCCACAGGCAGAAGAAAGAGGAAAGAATGAAGGAATGAAAGACAGAAGAGGGAGTGTAAAGTTACCCGTAGGCAGAAGGACAAGGAAAGAATGAAGTAAAGGAAGACAGAAGAGGACGGAAGGAAAGGAGGATGGAGGAGAGGAATGGGCAGACACCCGACAGCAGCACTACATCGAGTGAGTGGATGGTGAGCGCCCCCACCGACCACATACATATATATATATATATATATATATATATATATATATATATATATATATATATATATATATATATTTCAGGCTCTCAGTAATGCTGAATGTGACATTGATGAACTGAATGACAGACAAACAAAAGTTCTAAAAGAATCAGCGGAGGTAGTAGGAAAGCCTAATACAACCAAAACCAATAAGTATTCAGAAAAGACACCTGAGCTATATGAAAAAAAGAAAGGAAATGAAAATAAAAACAAAGAAAGATGAAATAGAACGAGCAGAATTAAATAAGCTTATCAACAAAAGACAAAGAGAAGAAAAAGAATGAGAAACATGGATCAAATCAAAGAAACCATCAACAAAGGAAAAAGTCTGAAACAAGTCCGAAGTAAAATGACACTTGGAAAGCAACAAATTACATCACTAAAAGACAAAAACGGTGAAGTCATTAAATGCAGAGATAAGATGTTGAAGAGGGTTGAAGAATTTTACAAAGACCTGTATGCATCAAAGACCGTAGTACCAATAGCTAACTTTTCAGTTGACACAAGTGAAATACTTGAGGTAACACCAGACGAAGTAAATAATTCTCTCAAAAATATGAAAAGAGGGAAAGCTCCGGGAGAAGATGGAATAGTAGCAGATTTACTGTTAGATGCAGGAGCAGAAGTACAAACTAGGCTTGCTTAATTATTTACTCAATATATAAAAAGGAAGAAAATTCCCAAAACATGGTGTAATGCAATAGTTATTTTACTTTACAAAAAAGGTGATTTAAAAGACCTTAGTAACTATCGAACCATTAGCTTGCTATCAGTCATTTACAAACTCTTCACTAAAGTCCTTACAAACAGAATAACTACAAATCTGAAGGAAAACCATCCTACCGAAACGGGTACTCGATTACTGATCATCTACACACAATGAATCAGTTAATTGAGAAAACTATCTATCTATCTATAGCCCGACGCCTTAATCCCGCAAAAGGTGGCCGCAGACAAAACGCCTCCAAGTCCCTCTGTCACCCACCATTTGACTACCCTCCCCCCAACTCACCCCCCCTCCCTCATATACCTCTCAACTCCATCCCTCCACCTCATCCTCGGTCTACCCCTCCCTCTCCCTCCCTCCACCTCACCTACATACACCCTCTTAGTCAGTCTTTCATTCTCCATTCTCTTCACATGTCCAAACCACCTCAATGTATTTCTCCTAATCTTCTCAACCACATCCACATCCACCACACAACGTTCCTTCACTTCTTCATTCGTCAACCTGTCCCTCCACGTCACTTCACATGCTCCTCTCAAGTAGCTCATTTCTACTGCTCTCACTCTTGACTTGTTCCCCTCTTGCAAGGTCCGCGCCTCTCTTCCGTACGTCAGGGTAGGGATCACAATACTATCGTGAAGTGACTTCTTAACTTCCATACTCACCTCCCTATTTCTCATCACTGCTTTCAGTGAACCAACAACCATCCTTCCCTGCTGTACCCTTTCACACACTTCATCCCCCAAAGTTCCATCCTTACTCATCACACTACCCAAGTACTTGAATGCACTCACATTCTCCATATCCTCACCATCCAACCTCACTGCACACTCTGTGACTTCATTCCTCTCAAACACTATAACTTTACTTTTGTTTGCATAAACTTTCAGATTCCTCCTCCTACACACTGTCCCAAATTCATTCACCAAACCTTGCAACTCCCATTCATCTTCACTCAACAATACCGTATCATCAGCAAACAGCAAAACCGGAATCTTCCAAAGGTCACCCTCATTCATTAGAGCTACCCCCACATCCACTGCCCTACCTTGCACCTACAGAATATAATAAACCACTGTGCTTAGGTTTTGTTGATTACGAGAAGGCTTTGGACTCAGTGGAGCACATAGCAATTATAAATTCATTGGGAGAACAAGGAGTGAATGAGAACATTGTAAAGCTGCTCGAAAACATATATAAAGAGGGAACTGCTACAATTAAATTACATAAGGACTCAGAGAAAATTAAGATTGAGAAAGGCGTGCGTCAGGGAGATACAATTTCAACAAATTTGTTTAGAGAATGCCTAGAAAGTACTTTCAGAGAGCTAGACTGGGAAAACAAAGGAGTAAACACAGACTGAGAATAGCTAAACCATTTAAGATTTGCAGATGACATAGTCCTACTCTCAGAAACAGCAGAGACATTGCAAGAAATGTTAAGTGACCTGAACAGAGAAAGTCTGAAAGTAGGGCTAAAGATGAACCAGAGTAAAACTAAGGTAATTTTTAATCCCCAAACACCAGAGAGCGTCATCAGAATAAAAGGAGAAATTCTTGAAAGAGTCGAGGAATACAATTACCTGCGACAAATACTAAAATTAACGAAAGATACTGATAGCGAAATAAAAATACGCATTACAATTGGATGGAAAGCTTTCGGTAAACATAGGGACATTATGAAAAGTAGCTTGCCAGTTTGTATGAAACTAAAAGTATATAACGAATGTATAATT
Source organism: Coenobita brevimanus (assembly GCF_032717465.1). NCBI lineage: Eukaryota > Metazoa > Arthropoda > Malacostraca > Decapoda > Coenobitidae > Coenobita > Coenobita brevimanus. Next base: position 20,361,505 of record NC_137013.1, on the reverse strand, counting down.
CCAGCTATGACGTATGGTTACGAGACTTGGAAACTGATAAAATCGATGAAAAATAAATTAATTCGTTCTCAGAGAGCATTGGAAAGGTCAATGTTTAGAATATCTTCAAGAAACGGGAAAAGATAAACTTGGGTGAGAGAGCAGACCAACGTTAAAGATATTATAGAAGAACAGAAATGGAGGTGGGCAGGCCATGTAGCAAGAATAAGGGATAATCGATGGAGCAAGAGGCTGACGGAATGGACACCAAGAGATGGTAAGCGTAGAAGAAAAAGGCCAGACAGGAGGTCGAGGGATGAGATACAGAAATTTGCTGGGAAAACGTGGCAAAGATTGGCTCAGTCAAGGAATTCGTGAAGGAGGTTGGGGGAGACCTTTGTTCAGCAGTGGACTTGTAATGGCTGATGATGA
>NC_137013.1:20303594-20353594 GCF_032717465.1 Coenobita brevimanus | reverse complement strand
AAGTGTAAAGACTGATTTTTCCGAGAGAGTACAGAAACCAACCAACCTCTGAATCACATCTTTTCTATGTTTCTGTCCGGAATCATGCTAAGTCTGTTCTTGGCTCTGCTAAAAATGACTTCATCCATACTAAACGCTGTCAACTCTCCAACTCGAATTCTTCCCGCTCCTTCTGGCACCTTGTCAGAAACCTTTCTAAAAACTTTACCTCATCATCCTTCCCTCCTTTTTTATACTCTGATGGGTCTGTAACTATTTCTTCTACAGATAAAGCAGATCTCTTCATTCAGACTTTCTTCTCCAATTCCACCTTATACGATTCCAGTGCTGTTCCTCCATCACTTCCCCCCTCTGACTTCCTCATGGCTGACATTTAAATTTATTCAGCTGATATATTTCTGCCATCATTGGCCTCAATACTAACAAGGCATATGGGCCTGACAGGGTCCCTCCTGTTGTCCTCTAGAACTGTGTTTCTGTGCTTATATTCTGCCTAGGTAAACTCTTCTGTCTTTGTCTATCAACTTGTACCTTTCTACCTTGCTGGAAGTTTGCTCTCATTCAGTCAGTCCCAAAGAAGGGTGACCTTTCCCAACCCTCTACCTATCGTCCAATTGCTTTAACATGTCTAAAAAAAATTTCGAGTCTATTCTTAACAGAAAATTTTTTAAACATCTTTCTTATCATAATCTTCTTTCTGATCATCAGTATGGTTTCCGTCAGGGATGCTCCACTGGCGATCTTCTCACCTACTTTTCCGACTCCTGGTCATCCTCCTTTCGGGACTTTGGCGAAAGCTTTTCCATTCCACTACAGAGTCTGGCACAAATCTTTAATTTCCAAACTACCCTCTTACGTTTTCTATCCTTCTATCTGTTCCTTCATCAATAGCTTCCTTTCTGGTTGTTCTATACCTGCTGTTGTAGACGACCATCGTTCTTCTTCGAGATCTATCAGTAGTGGTGTTCCTCAGGGCTCTGTCCTATCAGCAACTCTCTTCCTTTTATTCATCAATGACCTTCTAAGCTGTACATCTTACCCGATCCACTCATATGCTGATAATTCCACCCTTCACCTTTCCATTCGATTCTTGCAACGTCCATCTCAGGAGATACTTCAAGAAACAAGGTATGAGGCTATGACACACCTAGTGTCTGACTTGGCTCGTATCTCTGTGATAAAAAAATCTTCTTGTTTTTAATGAATCAAAACTCAGTTCTTACACTTATTATCCCGACAAAATCTTCCACAGGAGTACCCACTAATATTTAATAATATCCAGCTTAATCCTGGATCGTCCTTAAACATACTTGGGGTTTCATGCTCTTGGGACTTAAATTGGAAAGATCATAATTTATTACATCTCTTGTAAAATCTGCTTCAAAGAGATTAGGTGTGCTAAGCCGACTCCGTACCTTCTTTATCCCTGCATAGTTGTTGACTTTATATATGGGTTTTGTTCACCCCCGTGTAGAGTTAAAGTCTTATGTGTTGGGAGGCTTCCCATACACAGCTCTTCTCAATAGGATGGAGTCAAAGACTTTTCATCTCATCAACTCTTCTCCTCTTACTGGCTCCCTTCAACCTCTGTGTCTTCGCCACACTGTTGCATCTTTATCTCTTTTTTATCGCTATGCCAATGGTCACTGCTCCTCTGAACTGTCTGTTTGCACCCCTCCACCTCCACGATGGGCGCGTAGCACCCATCTAGCAACAATCTCTCATCCCTTTTCTGTCCAACGCTCTAATGCAAGAGTTAACCGTTACGCCCAGTCCTTCAATTATGCAACAAGTCAACTCTGGAACTGTCTCCCTCTGTACTTCCTGCCTCGTATGATCTCCAGTCTTTCAAACGCAGTGTGTCCAGGCATCTCGAAATGAACGGATCTTGAATTTGGTTCTCTCTCTTTTTTTTTTTTTTCTTTTTCTTTTGTTTAAAGGAATGGCTTGCGGGCTCCTGGCCTTTGGTTCCTTTTTCTTTGCATTAAAAAAAAAAAAGATGTCAGACTTTGTACCCAGACCTGTAGTCTCATCGGCTAACTCCATAAGGTCAGTGACTTTCTTCCTCTGTACTGTTATTTTTATGACAAGTTTACTCATCAAAGAATAGACTTTCGAACAAGATATCTTGTAGTGGTCCCTCCAAAGCTAAATCAAGATCGACTGATGGCAGCGAGAATAGATAGAAATTACCTCTTAAGGTTAAAGGGACATAGGAGGCTCCATAGCACGTTTTTCCTTGCCAATTCATTCATATTACGTCAATGTGATATGTATGCAATCTGTGTTGAGATACAAAAAATACAGCAAGAATAATGAGGAGCATAACTAGCTTTAACATACAAAGTGAGCTGCTCAGGAACAAGAATAAGAAAGTTTCCTAAGCTGACGAATTACGGTTGTTGTTCACTTCGTTTGTCATACCGTTGACCGTCAATGCCTTTGCCGATAGCCATTTTGCTCTATAGCATATCATTTGCTTCATGACCATTTATATTTCATATCAACTCTCCCATGGTCGAAACAACCTATTGTTGTGTTCCATTTAATGCCAGATGATATCATCAGGTGATGTGAATCGGGGTGTTAATATTGGTGCAGTACCACAATCAGTTCGTCCATTTTATTCCAGCAAACTCTAGATGTGGTCAAGTGAGTGTGTCATATGAGCCTAAGAATGATAGCCTCAGAGTGTTAATACTTGTACCATTAACCCTCCCGTGGAAACAAAGCTAGTATTCTATTCCAGCTGACGCCAGATGATCTAATTCAGCTAGAGTGAGCCAGCGAGCATTACACAGTTGGGTAACAAAACTTTAACAATACCGTGACACTGGAAGATACTAAGAGAAGGCCTCCACAACCTTTGAATCACCCATCTTGACATACCACCTTCAATCTCTCTCTCTCTCTCTCTCTCCCCCAAGGATACACATTTTTCAAATGTAGACAGACTGTCTGGTAAAGATGGAGGTGAATGTATATATGAAAAACAAAACCTCACTCCACTTTTGCAACAAACACAAAATTATATGAAAACAGAACATCTTCAGGGTAACTCGACTGTTCTTAATTTTAAGGCAGCTTATCGTCGGTTCTATATCAAGTGAACTAGTGCAACCTCAACAAGGGTCATCCTAGCCAGTATCAAGACAACCAGTACTTCCTCAACCCGTGGATCAGTCTAACCACTGGCGATTCATCCAGTGGCAACTCAACCAATGCCATCCCAACCAGAGCCATACCAACCAGTGCCATCCCAACAAGTACCATTTCAAGCAATGGCCAGCTCAACCAGCGACCATCTCGGCTAGTGTCATCCCAACCAGTACCATCGCAACCAGTACCATCTCTACGAAATCCATCTCAACCAGTGCCATCCCAACCAGTACCATTTCAAGCAATGGCCATCTCAACTAGCGACCATCTCGGCTAGTGTCATCCCAGCGAGCGACCATCTCAGTCAGTGTTATCCCTACTGGTGCCATCCCAACCTGTACCATTTCAAGCAATGGCTATCTCAACCAGCGACCATCTCAGCTAGTGTCATCCCAAGCAGTACCATCTCAACCAGTGCCATCTCAACCAGTACCATCTCAACCAGTACCATCTCAACCAGTACCATCTCAACCAGTGTCATTTCAATCAGTGCCATCTCTACCAAAACCATCTCAACCAGTGCCATCCCATCCAGTACCATCCCAATCAGTGTCATCCCATCCAGTACCATCGCATCCAGTACCATCCCACCAAGTGACCATCTCATCCAGTACCATCCCATCCAGTACCATCCCAACCAGTACCATCCCAACCAGTACCATCTCATATAGTGCCATCCAAATCAGAACCATACCATCCAGTACCATCACAGCTAGTACCATCTCAACCAGCACCATCTCAGGCAGTACCATCTTAAGCAGTATCATCTCAGTCAGCATCACAAAAAGTACCATCCCAAATGGTGACCATCTAAACCAGTCCCATCCCAACCAGTACCATCTCAATCAGTGACCATCTCAACCAGTGACCATCTAAACCACTACCATCTAAACCACTACCATCTCAACCACTGCCATCTCAACCATTACCATTTCAACCAGTGACCATCTCAACCAGTGACCATCTCAACCACTACCATCTCAGCCAGTACCATTTCTGTCAGTGACCACATCATCTAGTACCATATCAGCCAGTACCGCTTCCGCCAGTGATCGTCTCAACCATTACCGTCTAAACAAGTGACTACTTCATCTTAGCCAGTGAACGACGGCATTAGTAACAAATGATCCATTGACCATCTGACCGAGTTACTCTTTTTAATCACAGACCATTTCAAAAAGCAAAATGAGTAGTTTGCTATTCAGATACTTTATTTGAACTTTTTACCCCTCGCTGGAATGTATGGAGGTTCCTGGACGGTTTCCACACATTTCTTCAAATTATTGGCATTCGTGTTGTTGCCTCACGTTGCAACGTGTGATTTATGACCGCTCATATAACTTTTTTTAAAATGCTTTGAGTCTTGGGGTATAACAGAGGACAGTTAGATCGGAGAGAGAGAGAGAGAGAGAGGGAGTATATGGACATTCTTGGACAATCTTCTTTCTGTATGTATGTCTCGCGCTACTTACTTAAATGCGGGATGATGATTTTATCAGGTATCATGACCGGCATACATAATAGTCCGTGGTTCTGGTGACATTAAATATTTTTCCTTTCAAGTTTCATCTGCTGGATGAGACTGGAAAGTTTTTTTTTTCCTCATTTTCTTCTGTTATATAAACGTTGTTTCTTATCATCACAGCAGACGATTGAATGCAACAACTTTACTCTGGTAGGTTCTTTTGTAAGTCATGTGTCGGACCGTTTTCAGCACCTCTGCATAATAACACATTGTAATATATCAGTAGCGTCTGTATAAAGTTGATGTTAAAATCCCCTGTAATGGGGTATAATATGTTTACGTTGCCCCCCAGTGGTCAATGGTTTTATATCTTAGACGATTTTCTCTTAGTGTGATCCTTCAGATACAGCTGTCTCCGGCTAAGGGTTTATTTTTACATATCTGTTTCCCCATAAATGTATGCTCACCTATTAAAGTGCTCCTAATGCCATTACCTCACGTGATGGCCAGGCATACATGAATGTTCTCGTTCGGCTGGCCGAAGTATTCTTTCGGTATCGATCTGTGGGCCACTTCTTTTGCAGATTCCAATTTCTTTTTTATATAACCAACTAGACACATGTTAATATATGAATTCCAGACTACTTTAGTAACCATTAAATGCATAATACATTTACAAATTATATGTAGTAGTGAATAAATATGTACTGTATTGTTGAAGGTGTGTAATGAATGCAAGAGTATATAGAGGCTGGGGGAGTGGACTTTCGGACCGCCACTTGGTGGTGGTCAGAATCAACGTCTAAGTAAAATGGAGAAACAGAAGATAGGAAGGACGGGAAGAAGGAGTACATACATGGAGGGTGGAAAAGTTACAAAAGGATGGAAGAAAGGGAAGTGGAGGAGCGATTGGGTAAATATAGATTGGAGCAGATGGGGGACGTGGAAGGTGTGTTCAAGATATTCACAGGAGAAATCTGTCCAGCATGTTTTTTTTTTTTTTTATGCGAGTAAGAAGGAACCAAAGGCCGCGAGCCCGCAAAAACTGTTCATTCCAAGAGAAGAATACAAGAGAGAGCCAAACTCAAGATCCGATCATTTGGAGATGCCTGGACACACTGCGTTTGAAAGACTGGAGATCATAGGAAGCAAGAAATACAGACCGAGGGAGACAGTTCCAGAGTTGACCTGTTGCATAAATGAAGGAGTGGGAGTAATGGTTAACTCTTGCATTAGAGAGTTGGACAAAAAAGGGATGAGAGTTTGCTGCTAGACGGGCTCTATGCGCCCGTCGTAGAGGTGGAGGAATGCATGCAGACAGTTCAGAGGAGCAGTGACCATTGAAGTAGCGATAGAAAAGAGATAAAGATGTAACAGTGCAACGAAGAGACAGATATTGAAGGGAATCAGTAAGAGGAGGAGAGTTAGAGACGAAAAGCCTTTGACTCCACCCTGTTGAGAATAGCTATATGTGGGGAGCCTCCCCACACGTAAAAGTTGTACTCCACACAGGGGCGGATAAAACCCCTGTATAGATTCAACAATTGTGTAGGGGTAAAGAAGGAATGGAGTCGGCTTAGCACATCTAATGTCTTGGAAGCAGATTCTACAAGAGATGTAATATGATCTTTCTAAGATAAGTCCCGAGTATATGAAACCCCAAGCATGTTCAAGGATGATGCAGGATTAAGCTGAATATTATTAAACATTAGTGGGTATACCTGTGGAAGATTTTGTCGGGTTGAGAGGTGTAAAAACTGAGTCTTTGATGTATTAAAAACAACCAGATTATTTTTACCCTAGTCAGAGATACGAGCCAAGTCAGACATTAGGTGTGCCATAGCCTCATCCCTTGCCTGTTGAAGTAACTGCTGAAATGAACGTTGCGGGAACCGAATGGAAAGGTGAAGGGTGGAGTCATCAGCGTATGAGTGGATTGGGTTGATGTACAGCTTAGAATGTCATTGATGAATAAAAGGAAGAGAGTTGGTGATAGGACAGAGCCCTGAGGTATACCACCGTTAATAGATCTAGGAGAAGAACGGTGGCCATCTACAACAGCGGCTATAGAATGACCAGAAAGGAAGCTAGAGATCAAGGCACAGATAGAAGGATAGAAACCGTAAGAGGTGGTGTGTGGGGTGAAGAGAAGACGAAAGGAGGTGCAGGGAACAACATGGTGGACTGAAGAAGTGAGAGAGGTTGTTGCACAAAAGAAGAAAGCATATAGTGAGTGGACGAGAAACAGGGGCGTGGAACAAGCTGAGAGACGGAAGAAAGAGTTATTTATAGAGAAGGAGAGAGGCGAAAAGATTAGTAAGAGAGAGTAACAAGAAGGTGGATGAGGAATTTGGAAGGAACTTGAGTGTAAAGTTGACGGAATATAACAAAATATTCTGAAAAGAGGTAAAAAAAGAAATAGACAGGGTCCAAAGAAATTAGCTGGGGAGTGAAAGACAAAAATGGTAGATTTCAAGTGGAGAAGGTAGAAAAAGTGAGCAAATGGAGAGAAATCTTTAAGGAATTGTTGAACACAGAGAATGAAAGTAATGCAAGAAAAAGTGGCTGAGGAATGGCTGGGAGACCAAGGGATGTAAGAAGAGAGGAAGAAAGCAGTAGGATGGAAGTTGTGGAAACAATGAAGAAATTTAAAATGGGGAAAACCCCAGGAATTGATGGAGTGTGTGGTGAAATGCTGAAGCATGGGGGAGAGATAGTAGTAAAATGGATGTGAAAGATGTGCAGATTAGCCTGGGAGGAAGGTAGAGTTTCGGATGATTGGAAATCGGGTATAATTATTCCCCTGTACAAAGGAAAAGGGGAAGAAGTGTCTGGTAATCACAGGGACATTTGTCTTCTTAGTGTAATTGGAGAAGTGTATGGTAGAAAGAAAAGCATATGACAGAGTTAGGAAAATAACAGAAGAATTAGTTGGAGAAGAATAGGGAGGTTTTAGGAAGGGAAGAGGTTGTGTAGATCAGATATTCATTCTTAGATCTTTAGTGGAAAAGTTTCTAGAGAAAGGAAAGAAGCAGTATGCGGCCTTCAAGGATTTGGAGAAAGCATATGAAAGGGTGAATAGACAAGGATTGTGGAAAGTATTAAGATTATATGGAGTAGATGGGAAGTTGTTGAAGTCCATGAAGAGTATGTTTGAGGGTGCTAAGGTTGCAGTGCGTGTGGATAGTGAACTGAGTGAATTCATCTGTTTGAAGGTTGGATTGAAACAGGGATGCGTCATTTCTCCATGGTTGTTCAATCTGTCTGATAAATTACCAATATGCTGGGAATCGAACCAGGGACTCTCAGGTGAGAGCCAGGCAGCATACCACTACACCACGACCAGGTAAAAGCTAACTCACGTTGTCACAATCTTGTAACCAACGTCCCTCAGCCCCCACTCATCCTCTTGATGCCCACAGTGGGGGGCGGAGGGACGTTGGTTACAAGATTGTGACAACGTAAGTTTAACTTTTTCCTGGTCGTGGTGTAGTGGTATGCTGCCTAGGTCTCACCTGAGAGTCCATGGTTCGATTCCCAGCATATTGGTAATTTATCAGATGATTTTTCCTGTGTACAGTACAGGTTTCTCCCCCCTTTTGTTCAATCTGTATATGGATGGGGTTATAAAAGAGATACAAGGTAGGGCAGTGGATGTTGGAGCGGCCCTAGTGAGAGAGGGTAGAGTTTGGAAACTACCTGTACTGTTGTTTTCAGATGATACTGTGTTGTTAAGTGAAGACGAATGGGAGCTGCAAGGCTTGGTGGATGAGTTTGGGAGAGTATGTAAGAAACGGAATCTAAAGGTGAATGTAGGGAGGAGTGAAGTTATGGTCTTCGAGAGAAGTGAAGTCAGTGAATGTACAGTGACGCTGGATGAGGAGGAAATGGAAAATGTGAGTGCGTTTAAGCACTTGGGTAGTGTGATGAGTAAGGATGGAAGTTTAGAGGGTAAAGTGCTTGAAAGGATGCAACAGGAGAGGAAGGTTGCTGGTTCTTTGAAAGCAGTGATAAGAAACAGGGAAGTGAGCATGGAAGTGAAAAAGCTACTTCATGAGAGTATTGTAATACCAACTCTAACGTATGGAAGTGAAGCTTGGACCTTGTTGGAGGAACGGAAGTCAAGAGTGAGAGCAATGGAAATGAGTTATTTGAGAGGAGCATGTGGAGTCACACGGAGAGACAGACTGACAAATGAGGAAGTGGAGCTTTGTTGTGTGGATGTGGATGTGATAGGAAACGTTAGAAGAAAAACACTGAGGTGGTTTGAGCACGTGGAGAGGATGGAGAGCTAGAGACTGAGAAGGAGAGTGTATGTGAGTGAAGTGGAGGGTGGGAAAGGGAGGGGGAGCCCAAGGATGAGATGGAGGGATGGAGTAGAGAGGTATATGGGAGAGGAGGGTGTGAGCTGGGAGCAAGGCAATGAAATGGCGGGGGACAGGGTGACATGGAGGCGATTTGTTTGTGGCCACCTATTACGGGATTAAAGCGTCTGGCAATAGATAGATAGATAGATAGACAGAAAGACAGAGTTCTGAAATTTTTTATTTTCACTGTGGTGCACTGCGAATGATATCCTATCCTTGCACTGCGAAATAAATATCCTCGCTATATGATTACCTGTTATAGCGACGTACGAGATTCAGTCACTGTTGTTTACCCGTGATTCATAATAAAATGAAAACAGAATGAAGACGCATTCCACTTCAGCCAGAATTACTCTTTCTAATGAGGCACTTCAGTTTCGATGCCTTTGACAAATTGATCAAAACCTGGATTTATATTTGATATCTCAGTCGGACAGTATTTTCTATAATGTACATCAGTGAGCCAAGAAATATGACTGGACTCAATAAACATCAGCAAGAAAAGCTCTTCACAAAATATATGCTGTCAAACAAGAAATTTTCTTCCCTGCAAATACATTGAGGTTTGGGTATTCATCAGCTGAGAAGTTGGTGAGAAATTTAGTGAATCTTGTACAGGTATTCTTATGACAACTTAGAGTACCAAAAATGTTCCCTGGTTTACATTATTTCTGAACTGTTGCTGAAGAATCATGCAATTATTACAATTATCAGGCCACAGAGTGCACTCAGGCCGCAGGTTGCCCATCGTTTGGTGTTAGCTAACATTTTTTTGTGATTTCAAAATGTTTGTTTCTTTGTGTGTGTGTGTGTGTGTGTGTGTGTGTGTGTGTGTGTGTGTGTGTGTGTGTGTGTGTTTTCTTGATCTGATACTTCTGTTTATATCCAACATGGACCATTTAAAATGAATATGAGAATTGGATTTCCATAATATTTGTGTATGCTAAAGCCAAAAGCATAACAACTGTATCACCTCTGACGCAGGTGATAAGTGTCAATATGTCATGTCATTGGCTACTTATGTGATACTAGGCTGCGTTTCGGTGTGTGGTGAAACTCTCAATTCGAAGACGTAGAAAAATGTTTTGAGAAATCTTATATACTGTAGTGCAATTATGGCTATTAGAAACAAAACAAAGAAAAAAAAACACGTCTTGCAATAGTCACAGGGCATTTAGGAACGTGCAGGGACACCTACGTCTCTGAGGGTGCAGATTTCTGTCAATGACAACTTGACCAGATAACCTTACCTTAGTTAAAAGATGTTTGCACAATCAAACACTACTGCTAACACAGTATACACTAAATGGAAACAGTTACGTTACTAGGGTGCTATGTACTGTACAGTAACTCATAAAAGAAATTGTAGCTCGCTAGCCAACCCCTCCGCGTTTCGTGTGGTAACACTGGAACTTTTACAACTTCAGGTGATTCGAGCTGGGCTTTGAGATACTATGGCTGAATGAACCCCGATTCGAAATTAGATTCACTTCCTGATGAAGTAATGTAGCTATGGCGTGTGCGAAACTGCTCTTCATAATATTGCCTTGCATATGAAATAATCGCATCATACTGTAGTGCAAGTAAAGCCTTTGGCCACAGTATATAATCTAATGCTGAAAACTTTCATAATGTACCATCCATCATTCAGATTAAAATAAGAAACGTTGCCAAGGCACAGAAAAACGGTCCCCCCGACAGTCATTTTAGTGCTGACGTATAAACACAACAGGTATTATCTAGCCAAAGATGTCACGTATCAAATTTGGAGTAATCAGGTGGAAGTTGATTTTATGACCATTCGAAATCTTAGGCCCGACCTACCTAACATTGACCCCTTACAGCTAACTGGGGGGTGACCCCTCTGATGTAATGAGGCATGTTATAGGATGCAGATTTGAAAGATGCACCCATAGGTTTTGGTTTCATGTCGATATAACGAATTTGAAAGGAGTTATGGCGAAAAAATTATGATTTGTTTAAACGTTTTTGTTTTTTTTAACATTTCTTGGGCCTACAGCCTGAGAATTGGCCCAATTTGGCCCAAAATTTTATCAGGTGATCAAAAGGCCATAACCCATGATCCCTGTAATTTTAGTTAAAATCGTACTAGTAGTTTTCGCGTAAAGTTGTTAATAGAAAAACAGACAGACAGACAAACAAACAAACAGACAGACAGTCAAGCCGAGTGAAAACAACTGGTAAATATGATAAGGCGATGGGCAATAACAATTACGATGTGTCTTCCAATGATTTCCAACCATTCCCCCACACAGTTCGAAGCATTTCGTTGAAGTGATTATTATAACTTTCACCCCGTACCTAACCTGTGACGTAACATTAAAATAATAATAATAATAATAATAATAATAATGTCACATTACCGACTGCGAGTTGCTATGGCGGTACACGTCCCGACCAATATCTAATCTTATACTAATATCAGACCAATATCTAATCTTAAGGCTATAAAAAAAAAAGTCATTCACATGAGGCTGCTTAATTTTAAAGGCGGAATGTCTTCATGATGTGTAATTACGATGTAGGCTACAACACCATAGTAAAATAGGAACACCTCTTTGTCATTATTAAGGTTTCATTGTTTTGACGAGGTTTGTAAAATAACTGTGATACTGATGACCTCGTTAGAAGAAAATTTTCCTTGATTCATAAATCTACATCCAATTTTATGACGTATTACTGGATAAAATATATTACCGTGGGAATGATACTGTTATAACTAAAACAGCAGTTTACTGCTAAAATAAAGATGAGAGTTGTACTTCTATTAGGCCAAGAGTTCCGGATCGCTGCTATAGAAACATTCCATTACGTGCCTCATGACACTTCCCTAGAATGTGAATTTCTGCATTTTCGTTCGTTTATTGATTTTTCCTATGTTTATGGTTAGGTATTTCATGTTTCTCCAGAAAAATAATGACACTGAAATGTGTAACTAGGGTAATGTTACGTTTTTGTGCATTAAGTCTTAGATAATGCATCCTCTGACCATCGTACACGAAGTTTTAGCATTTCGCTTTTGGCGCCATAATGATCATACAGTACAAATAGGATTTTTTCAATAGCTAGGTTAAATATCATTGTCCGACTTGCATTCTAATGCAGGTACTCCCCTTATCATCTCAGTCCTTGAATTTTATAATTATGCTTGTCCTTCACGATATACTCAAATTTTAAAGTCCGATAACTGTGGAGATAAGATCACTGAATTCGGAGGTTGCATTCTCCTTCGTGGACTGGATCCCAAAGTTTGAAGTTCAAGAGCTGAGTGTGTCTGCCCAGATTAGTATCCATAACAATACTGTAATTTTTTCCTCTGTAGCCTACCACATATCTGTGAGTGAGGGGATGTGTCAGAGCCAGAGTGAACACTGCTTGTCCACATCTCTGTAAGGTATTTGAAACTTTAATTAATAAGCACATTGTTAAACATCTTGAATCCAACAACTTAATTAGTGATAGACAGTATGGTTTTCACCACGAAAGATCCACCATTGACATACTCAATCTCCTAACTCATACCATCCATCAATCAATTGATCTACAGGGAGAAACTCATGTAGTAGCTCTTCATACTTCTAAAGCTTTCAACAGAGTATGGCACCGTTCCCTGCTATCCAAGCTCCCTTGCTATGGACTAACGTCTTTTGTTCCTTTGATTTCTTCATATCTTAGTGACAGGAAAATAATAGTAAAAGTAGATGATGTATATTCCAATTTCCACTCAATCAACGCCGGTTTGCCGCAGGGATCAGTTCTGGCGCCAACCCTATTCCTGGTTCATATTAATGATCTCTTATCTGTCACCCACAATCCCATTTGCTCATATGCAGATGACTCAACACTACATAGTTCATTCACACTCAGACACCCATTTACGAAGTCCAGTATCTCTTCCTCTCAACTCAGTACAGCCACCTCCATAAATCAAGATTTATCTACGATCAGTGAATGGGGACAAAACAACTTTGTCTCTTTGAATGCTAGTAAAACTAAATATATATAGTTTACTAATAGACAGATATTGCCAGATTCGTACATTACCTTCAGTGCTACTAATATTCCCATCTCCAAACGTACTGAAATTCTTGGCATCTCACTTAACCCAAGGCGTCCCACTGACGTATGGGTACGTTGCAACATTATGTAACGGCCAGTCCCGACGATGTACTGGTATGTCGCGCAATTGCAAGGTTCATAATTTGCACAATTTTCAATTTTCGCGCGTGAATTTTGGTACGTATACACGGGACACCTTCCTCTATTCCTCTACAAGATGCCAGGCAGGGACAATGCCTTACACCACATAACCTCCCCCCCCACACGCCATTGCCCCGGTATTTCACCTGTTACCAGTGACCTGGCTAATAAAGACATTAAGGGCCAGAGTGATTCTCCAATCAATGACAATGTGGAGGACAAAGTTTACATAGCATTAGAGGAAGAAACAGTCAGAAATGATGATCAGGTAATGCCGCCAAAAAAGGTGAGGTATGTTGATGAGTTAGTGAGTGAAAAAATGCTTATAATGCCTATATTACTGTTTGAAAACCAATATACTCTCGTACTACATATATATTCGTACCAAATAAATAAATAAATACCGTTTATGAGTGGTGTGGAACAGTTACCCTCCCATAGAACTCGTTTTCTTTGGAGCCAGCCTGATAGAAAACCCAGTAAGGTGAGGAGGTACTGCTACCTGTATCAAGTATTTTAAACCTCAGGTGAGCGATTTCTCTATGAATTTTCGATGTTTCTCACCCAAAGCGGAAGTTTTAGCCAAAAACAAAAAAATCCAAAATAGCTCGGGACCGGGGGATATCGGAGGTGCGAAATAGCTCGAGACGTGACTGGTTAATAATGCCCTCAGCTGGACCTCTCATGTCATATCACTTGCTAACACCATCTCAAAGAACCTTGGATTATTGTAGAGAGTCCGTAACTTCTTCACTGATGAGCAGTTAGCTATAATTTATAAGAGTCGCATGCACTCTCACCATGAACATTGCTCACCCGTGTGGAATTGTTGTGGAGAAGTAGCATTAAAACAACTAGATAAAATTCAGAACAAAGCTGTTAGAATCATTAACAACCCTGCCATTACAAATAAACTACCTCCCCTGCAAGTAAGAAGGAATGTTGCCTCCCTTGCATTATTTTACATATATTTTTTTGGCAAATGCTCAGATGAAGTTGCGTCCATGGTGCCACCTCTCCATGCTTTCCCTCGTGCTGCATGGGCATCTGGTAGCACTCATGACTGGAATGTCACTCAGCCATATTGCAGAACTTCTGCCTATTAGGATTCTTTCATTCCCCGAACTACATCTCTCTGGAACTCGCTTCCCCAGAGTTGTTTCCCACCAAATTTTAACTCACAGCTGTTCAAGTCTAATTGTTACAGATATTTTATGAACAGAGGACACGAGTAATCTGGTGTATGGATTATTATTTTTATTCATTTGTTTTTCCTTTCTCTTTTCTGTTATTTAAATATATATATATATATATATATATATATATATATATATATATATATATATATATATATATATATATATATATATATATATATATATGGGTGAAGGGGTTGTGTTAGGAAGAATACTGCCACCGTATTCCCTGCGTGTTGTAAAAGGCGACTAAAAGGGGTGGAGTGAGGGGACTAGGGACCCCCTTCTCTGTTTTTTAGTTCCTAAAAAGAGGCAGGCCAGAGAAAGGGATGGGGGATTGAGTTATCCCCGTACCCTGAAGATTGGGTCTATGAATGTGTGTGGATGTAGTACAATTGAAGCTAAAAGGGAGGAGATTGGGAGAATGTTTGTGAGAAGAAAGGTGGATGTGTTAGCTTTGAGTGAAACGAAGATGAAAGGGAAGGGTGAGTCTATGTTTGGAAGTGTGACTGGAAGATTGTCTGGTGTTGATAGAGGAAGGGCAAGAGAAGGTGTGGCCTTGTTGGTGAGTCCAGAAGTACAGCAGTGTGTGACTGAATGGAAGGAGGTGTCATCGAGACTGATGTGGGTGAAAGCAAAATTTGAACAGGAGTTGTGGGTATTTGTGAGTGCATATGAGCCTGGTAGTGAAAGGGATGAAGAAGAGAGGGAGTCTTTCTGGAATGATGTTGATGAGTGTCTGCAGAGTTTTGGAACGAATGTGAATGTGGTAATGATGGGAGATCTGAATGCTAGAGTGGGAAATGTAGCAGTTGAAGGTGTAGTTGGTATGCATGGTGTGCCTGGAAGAAATAAAAATGGGGAACGAATGATAGGGATGTGTGTTGAGCGAGAGATGGTGATTGGAAATACGCTGTTTGAGAAGAAAGATATTTATAAGTATACATGGGTGAGACAGGAGGGTGGAAGGATTGTTGATAGAGCTTTGATGGACTATGTGGTTGTGTCTAGGAATGTAATAGGAAGATTGTTGGATGTGAGAGTTCTGAGAGGGGAGAGTGGAGGTATGTCTGACCACTAACTGGTGGAGGGAAAGTTAAGAGTAGGTATGAGATGGGTGAGAGCTAGGAGGGTTAGGTGTGGCAGGGAGGTTTTGAAAGTGAGTGACTTGGATAAAAGAGAGAAAATGATAGAGTATCAGGAGAAATTGAAAGATGAGTGGAACGCAGTGAAAGATCAGGAAAATAGCAGTGTGCAGGAGGAATGGCAGTTGTTTAAGAGTGTTGTGGTGGGGCATGCAGAAGAGGTGTGTGGTGTGAGACATGTGGGTGGTGGTGTAAGAAAAGGAAGTGAATGGTGGTGCGAGGAAGTAAGTATGGCTGTGGCAGAGAAGAGACGTGCATATGAAGTGTGGCTTCAGAGGAAGGATGAGGTGTCATATGAGTGGTATAAGGAAAGGAGGAATAGGGCGAAAAGAGCTGTCCGTGATGCTAAAGTGGCAGCAGATGAGAGGTGGGGTAGGCGGCTGACTGAGAATTTCCAACAGAATAAGAAAATGTTTTGGAAGGAGGTGAAAAGGGTGTGAAAGGGAGAGTCAGGGAAGGAAGAGCGAATAAAAGCAGAGGATGGAAGGATGTTAACTGAGATTGATGCAGTAAGGAAGAGATGGGCAGAGTATTTTGAAAGATTGTTAAATGTAGAGGAGGAAACGGTGGCTGAGATTGTAGCAGATGGAAGGGTGCAAGGAATAAATGTGTTGGGAGAGTTGAGTGATTCTTTGATCACGAAGGAGGAAGTGGAGAAGGCAGTAAAGGAGATGAAAACAGGGAAAGCTGCAGGTATGGATGGGTGTGCTGTTGAATGCCTGAAGGGTGGTGGAGTGACTATTGTTGACTGGTTAGTAAGATTGTTGAATGTGTGTTTTGTGAAAGGTATGGTGCCAATTGACTGGGCAAGTGCATGTGTGGTCCCGTTGTATAAAGGCAAGGGTGATAAGTATGAATGTACTAGCTTTAGGGATATAAGTCTGTTGAGTGTTGTAGGTAAGGTGTATGGTAGAGTGTTAATTATGAGAGTTAGAGAGGGTACAGAGGGAGTAATTGGTGATCAGCAGTATGGCATTAGGAGAGGGAGGGGATGCGTTGATCAGGTGTTTGCTGTGAGACAAGTGTGTGAAAAGTATTTAGCGAAAGGCAAGGATGTGTTTTGGGCATTCATGGATTTAGAGAAAGCGTATGACAGAATTGATAGGGAGGCTTTGTGGACTGTTTTAAGATTGTATGGACTTGATGGTAGGTTACTAAAAGGGGTGAAAAGTTTTTATCTAAATAGTAGAGCATGTGTAAGAGTGGGAAATGCTGTGAGTGATTGGTTTCCCGTGAGAGTGGGGCTGCGACAGGGATGTGTGATGTCACCTTGGTTGTTTAATATTTATATGGATGGTGTTGTAAGAGAGGTGAATGCAAGTGTTTTAGGTGGAGGTCTGAGTCTGGTGAATGTCGATGGTGGAGAGTGGAATCTTAAGCAGCTGCTGTTTGCAGATGATACTGCACTGGTGGCTGATTCAGAGGAGAGACTGAGACAGTTGGTAGAGGAGTTTGGAAGGGTGTGTGAAAGGAGGAAATTGAAAGTAAATGAGAATAAGAGTAAAGTGATGAAGTGTACGAGGTTGGTAGATGGTAGGGGGATGAATATAGTTTTGAATGGCGAGTTGCTTGAGGAGGTGGAGTATTTTAAATATTTAGGGTCGCATGTTGCTAATGGAAGAACAGATGCAGAAGTGAAGTTTAGAATAAATGAAGTAGGAAAGGTGATGGGAGGAATGAAAAAAGTGTTTAGATGTCATTCGCTTAGAATGGATGTAAAGAGAAGGCTGTATGAGGGTGTTGTGGTACCGACTGCCTTATATGGGGCTGAAACATGGAATATGGGTGTAGAAGAGAGGAAAAGTTTGAATGTAATGGAGATGAAGTGTCTGAGGAGTATGTGTGGAGTGACGCGTATGGATCGAGTGCGAAATGATGAAGTGCGAAGGAGAACTGGAGTTGTTCGGGAGATGGCTGGTAGAGTTGAGCAGAGGGTGTTGCGATGATTTGGGCATATGGAGAGAATGGATAATGCACGATTGGTGAAAAAGATAACCAGATCTGATGTGAGAGGTGTAAGGCTGAGAGGAAGACCACGAATAGGATGGATGGACAGTGTGAAGAGAGCGCTGGATGCAAGAGGGATGTCTGTTGAGCAAGGAAGAGTGGCTGTGCGTGACAGAAATAAATGGAGAGAAATTGTGAATGAATAAATGATGACGCAGCCCTGAGGGGATATTCTCCCGCATTTGGTCTGATTAGCTAGTCAGGTCAGGTGCGAGTAAGGGGATGGGTCTATTATGATGTGGCAGGGGTAAACCAGCTCTGCTGTCGGGCCCTGCTACGGATGTCACTGATTGCACTGTGCATTTGACCATTGTGTGGTGTGGTGCAGTGAGGATCTGTCCCTTCTCCCCTTTGGGGCTAAGATGCGAATGACTGTTTTTGAATGGATGAGTAAATGGGGAGTGTGTCGTCCTGTCTCGGCTACCTCCCTTTCCATGGGGGAAGCAGCCTAGGTATATAGATAGATAGATAGTGAAGGGGATGTGTCACTGCCAGTGCGAATTCTAGCCTGGCAATGCCTCTACTACATGTGTGTGGGTTGAGGTGTGTCAGTGCCAAAGCTAACGCTAGCCTGGACACATTTCTACTACACATGCGAGGGTTGAAGGGATGTCCCACAGCCAGAGCGATAGCTAGGCTGGCCACAGCCAAGGCCGTCTTGATTTGAACAGGCCCGGGTCTCCCGCCAATATCTGACTGTGACGTCACAATCGGTGGCCATTGTATTGTTCCGCCAGCCCACCCACCACGTTATAAACAGTGAGGCACGCCCACAATTCACCCATTTATTTTAACTTTTTCTTCTCTCCCATCTGGATTTCGTTCACGGTAAGCCATACACGTATTATTAAATATGTATAGCCATACTAGAATGCATGAAAAGCATCATTGCTATTACTGAAAGCATTTTAAATGAGAAATTAGAGGTATCAGACTGTCAACAGTGGATATCTTCTAGGTTACAGTAGTTTTCGTAAATACGTTAGGCAACGAAATTACAACACAGCCCAAGTTTCTCAGTGTTCTTTATTAACTGTGCATTATATATTTTTGTGGATCACAGTCGTATTGAGATGTTTATTTGGTTACTGATGCCTTCATTCCATTCAAAATAACGTAGGCTACTCAATGGTAGCTTGATTTATTCTTTTAATTCTATGTATTCAGTGAAATATCTTGGTAACAAGGATATCAACCGACAAGTATAGGCCTAGCCTAGGATAAGAAGAAACATAAGCCCAGCCCAGGCCAAGCAAAATCATTTATGGGCCTTGTCTAGCAGGAAGAAACGTGTAGGCTTAGCCCATGCCGAGAAAAATGTGCATAGGGCCCAAGCCAGGAAATACGTGCATAGGCCTAGCCTAGGCCAAGAAGAAATGTGTATGGGTCTGCCCAAAGCCAAATGTAATACCTTTGCCTAAATCTTATGCCTAAATGATGACAAGAATTGTTAGCTAAATATGAATTTTAGCCAGGCCGGGGTCTGTTTTATTGATACTCATGTTTCCTATAGTTTGAAGAGAGGGACTTAAAAAGAGATTTGCGCCGGTTAGAGCATAAATAGAAATGAAAATATGATACAAGAAACCTGTTATTTAAATGACAAATATCAGTTCGATAAAATTGCTGTTGGGCAAGTCTTTAACTAATACTCATTATTTTGTATAAAATTAATTTAGTCTCTATTACAGTTAGGTAAAGTTGTTGCACTGTTTTATGGTAGAAGCTATTAGATGGATAATAAACTAATCTGACCTTACCTAACAAGGACAGGAGAAAAAAAAAATTACCGATGATTGGAATGTAGTTATATAGCAATATGCTTATATAATTATATAGCTATTTTTACTTATACCTAGTCAAAAAAAAAAAAAAAAGGCACATTATATATGCGATGCAGTGCAATGGTAGTCAGGAGCTTAACCTATACAAAATTGGTTGTTTATGTATATACACAGTGTCTATTTTCTTTGGTGTACTGTTTCTCATTCAGCAATTCAGCTTTTTACCTGCGTATTGGTTATTTATACCTTATTATTCCAAATTCCCAGGGAATTCATGCAGATTTTATGTTAACAGATGGATTAAAAACAGTAAAGTGGATATAATATTGGGTTTATTGAAGTGGGTTTTATTCAAAATCCAGGTGGACGAAAGGTGGGCCACCGACGTTGTTGCCAACCCGGATGTGTGTATTATTTTACTGTGCAAGTAGAACAGTTATTTTCAGTTTGTACAGTGGTAAATAATCTTTACACAGACAGGTATCCAAATATCTTATAAAATTTGCATCTGAACACATCTATTTATTACAATGTTTTAGACCTTAATTTCGGGAATAGTGTAATTTTTGATGTTTATCAATAATAATAACTACTAATAACTAGTATTAGTATTAACACTGAAGTAAGGTGGAGCGGCCTGAGAATCTGTCAGTGTTGTCTCCAGTTCGACCCAGGCCCGTCATCTGACTCTTTTCTCCCTACGTGTCAAGTGGGGTTGGTGGAGGATTAGTGCCCCTCCCTGTAAAACAGTTAACTCTAAGTCTTTGGCCACCCCGTTTGGGATACATGGCGTCTGGCAATGAATGAATGAATGAATGAGTATTAACACTAATAATCATCAATTAATAATAATGGCCATACATAAGTAAGCATATATTAAATGTGTACGCATGAGAGGCAAAGGCAGAGGGAATTTCTGGCCACCGCCTGTGACGTCATCAGTCTCTCCGGGCCTGTATATCAAGACTGCCTTGCCACATCTCTACCACATCTTCATGGGTGAAGGGACGTGTCAGAACTAAACCACATGCTAATCTAGCCATATCTCTGCCACATATGCATGGTTGAGAGGAAGTGCTAATGCCTGATTACTCCTTTACCTGGTCACATCTCTTTCACATGCAGGTTCATGGGTTGCCGAAGTCGTGAAT
The DNA here is from genome assembly GCF_032717465.1 of Coenobita brevimanus. Lineage (NCBI taxonomy): Eukaryota > Metazoa > Arthropoda > Malacostraca > Decapoda > Coenobitidae > Coenobita > Coenobita brevimanus. The sequence continues at coordinate 20,333,099 of NC_137013.1, read as the reverse complement.
AAACGAATTTTAGAAGGTTCAATCTCAAACGGACGGAGGACACACACGTGTGCAGGTTCAGTTTCCCCATCTTCAACTTTTGGTGGCAATAGGCCCAGCAGGTTGCCAGTGAGTGCGTCGTTTACGCACGCGCGCACGCATGCATACATACATGCACACACGCACAGACACATGCAGACATGCACTCGCTCTCTCTCTCTCTCTCTCTCTCTCTCTCTCTCTCTCTCTCTCTCTCACACACACACACACTCACACACCATGCACGGATTCTGGGTAGGGAAAGGCGTGAGGGACGTATGCCCCCGTATTTTCGGCAAACCAATGAATAATTACAATAAATGAACTATGACAGCAAAATATAAGTATCAAATTTCTTACATAAATGCTTTCATGGAATCAGTTCGATGAAAAGAGGGATTGGGTGATAAACTGTGGAGGGATTAACAAAGAATTATCAAGAGCTCATACATGTAAATCCACAAAGAATCATACCACCGTTTTCCAGAGTGCTGCATCCAGCTCTGACCAACCCCATTCCACATCCGCTCACTCCCCCACTCCCCCGGACACACATAGCCCCCCACCCTTCCCCACACACATTAACCAAGCATTTGTTTCTTTGCGATAATACAGTATGTTGTTCCTCACTGCTGCTCAGTTTTCTTTCCTTTCCTCATCAAAAATCCCGGCCTCTGATTGGGGGAGGTTGAACCCATTTGTTCATTGTGACTTCAGACCCTCAGTACGATGATGTCTAATTATTTTGTTTGCTCATTATTAGTGCGGTTTTACTGTGGTGTTCAATAATATTACTGAATAAACCCCCGCCATCTTGAGGCCATTCATTACTATTATAAGATGGCCTGGTGGTAGCCAAAAGTATGATGTTGGATGTTGGTTAGGGCAAGCACAGTCTTTGTATGTGGTGGTCTTTGGGTATAGACCCATGACCTGTTCTCTGTATAGTTATCATTGTGTTAAAACAACAAGCACTGACAATACTCGTCGTCATTAAAATAAGCGGTGCCTATAACGCCCATTACTTCTCATCTACCAATCGAATCATAGCACATGTGGTAGCGACTTACTATATATCGAAAAATAACTGCACGAGTATTTTTTTTTTTTTTTCAAAATATTCCAGCTCTTTGATGATGGACGGTTGCATTGTCAGACCTTTCTGTTATATTGCGCTATCATCCATTATGATAAGATTCTATGACTTTTTTTGTGTGTGTGTCGGACTCTGGGCAAAGGCTTCAAGGCCTATATCTCGGGGGCAGTAGGCTATCCCAAGGCCCAGTAGTCCTCCTACACCTCCACATGTCATCATTTCGGCGCTAACACCCACCGTCCATATTGAATACATGCTAGGGCTGCCTCATACAGGACTGATGTATTGGTATTAGCCGGGGTATTTTTACGACATGTCGGCGGGTCATCTGGTAGATCAGGAAAGTCTGCATTTTATGACATTCAAATCCTTAAATTGTTCCCTGCCCCAGCCGGGATTCGAACCTGGGTCCATCAGGACTGCAGGCCGCCTCTCTACCGATTCAGCCACCGCCTGTAATACGCCGAGAATACCTCCCTGTCAATCCCTAACTACTACTCTTCGGCTGTTTTGTTTAGATTAGGAAAGAAGTTTTTCATTACAAGACGTTTTACCTCAGCTGAGCAGTAACAAAGAATAAATGATGGTAAAAATGTAAACAACTACGTATATTCATTGTCAAGTGCCAACTGGGAATGACAGGGAGTTTTTCTCGGCGATTTCATGCACCTGAGTAAGAGAATCTTGTCATCATAATGGATGGCAGCACAATATAATAGAGAAGTCTAACAAGGCAACCCTCCATCATCACTCAGTACAAAAAAATACTCGTGCAGTTATTTTTCGTTATAGGCCTATAGTAAGTCGTTACCACATGTGCTACGATTCGATTGGTAGATGAGAAGTAATGGGCGTTACGGGCATCGCTTATTTTAATGACGACGAGTATTGTCAGTGCTTGTTGTTTTAACACAATGATAACTATACAGAGAACAGGTCATGGGTCTATACCCAAAGACCACCACATACAAAGACTGTGCTTGCCCTAACCAACATCCAACATCATACTTTTGGCATAAACGTTCCACAAAATAACAGTGTCTCCTTCATCATGATTACGTGATAATGCTTATCTGGCTACCACCAGGCCATCTTATATAAGTAACGAATGGCCTCAAGATGGCTGGGGTTTATTCAGCAATATTATCGAACACCATAATAATAAGTCTACACAGTTAAGTCATATTAATATTGAAAAAAAAAAAAAAAACAGACTTCATCGCACTCGAGGGTGTGAGGGTTAATGCATGTTCAAGGAGCATATGGGTTCAACCTCCACCAATCAGAGGCTGGGATTGTAGATACAGAAAGTAATGAAAACTGAGAAGCATTGAAAAGCAACATGTTATGCTATGTGACTTCTCGTCCTTTGAACACGAGCTACTGAGCTTGGGTTCTCTTTCAAGAGCGTGTTTAGAATACACAAGAGGAACAGGGCATAAAAACTCAGCTCGATCAACCTTTACACGTATATTACCTGAATTACAACAGTGAATAGATTACAGTATTAATATTATACGCTGGTCAGGTCAGGGGACACAATAGGATTAGTAGACTCTGTCCCGGGCTGCTGTGGTCTTAGGCTGCTTACAGGTGTTGCCCGGGTGTAGGAGGAATCTCATCAGGTGTGCCTTCCTGCAGGAGGCACGGGATTACTTCCGAGGGTTGGGGCGACCGGATTGGGCTGCTGGCCAGCATGGAGGGAGGCCCTTCTCTAGTGGGGCCTCGGTGGGGAAGGCGGCCCTCTGGACTGGGGCCAAACAGGGCGAGCAGGCAGGCTTGCCTTCGCCTACTCCTGGAGGAGGACCACCTGCTGGTAGGGCTGGGGAGATCATGCCCTGGAGTCCTGGGGTGCCCCTGGGCGTCTGCGGGCTGCGGTCTCTCTTGTTTCAAGTCGCCTTTAGGAGGTGTCATTGGTGTCCCTTCCCCGTTGAGCTGGACAGCATGGGGCATCGTCCGGGCACAGGCTGCAGGGTACTGACTCCCAAGGTCATGACAGGACCTTGCTAGAGCTCCTCCAGCTGCAACTCTTTCTGGGAACTGAACCTGTGGGGAGAGAGAGAAGGGTGTCACACTTAACCTCTGGGTGGGTGGTGAAGCGAGCAAGGGATGTCATCCATAGGGGTAGTCACAAGGGCAGTGGATGAGGGATGTATGGTGACCATTTCCTCCGTCCCGACACAGACAATGGCCATCGTCACAGTTCCACATGCCCCTGAGACAGAAGGCAGAGGGCGTACGGTGGCCGTCCCTTCCTTCCCGGTGTGGACGGTGGCCATCACCACAGTTCTGCTCCCTGAGGAGGTGGCAGACGAAGGGCAAACGGTGGCCATCTCTTCCTTCCTGGTGTGGACGGTGGCCATCACCATGGTTCTGCCCTTCTCTGGGGCCACAGCTGGGAGACGTACGGTGGCTGTTTTCCCCTTCCCAATGTGGACGGTGGCCGTCATTGTGGTGCTGTTCCCAGGAGTGGCTGCAGGTGAAGGGCATACGGTGGCTTTCTCTTCCTTCCCAGTGCGGATGGTAGCCGTCACTGCAGTCCTGCAGGGAGTAGCAGCAGAAGAGCATATGGTGGCCATCTCTTCTTTCCCGATGCGTACAGTGGCCGTCGTCGCGGTGCTTCCTGGGACTGTATTAACCCGCTGTGTGCCAGCTTTTTTTAGCCCTCTGGGTTACCCCAGTGCTGGCCATTTTTTTACCTTTTTTTTTTTTTGGCTAAAATGATAGATTTTGATGTGGAAACAACGAATTTTGCCATTAAAATGCTCACCGAGGCTCAGAAATGAGTTTTATTGAGCCCTGCATACTCATGTACCCATATAGCCACTCTCTCACGCTCACCACATACGTGAGAGAAAGCCGTTTTCTGTGTAAGGTATACTCAGGTATTAATGCTGGGAAGGTATAGCAATGTTCAGTACACTTTTCTGATCACTTATTACTTCAGCATCTATCACAATTTGAGCGTATGGTGGCCATCTGCTGCTACTTGAAGATAGGTACAACCTGACTTCATTATGTACAGTCCTGGCACTTACCAGAAGGTATTTACAACTTGACTTCACTATATAGTCCTTACACTTACAAGAAAATATTTACAACTTACACTTACATGAAAATAATTACAAAATGCCTTCACTATATACAGCACTGGGTGAGGCACACAGGCAGAGTGAGGCAGTGAGTGTGAGGGGGGGAGCGAGTGAGTGTATGGCCTTGACAGCCTGGGGGATGGTAAAGGAACAGTTACCTTACATGCCTGCCAATTTTTACCTGCAAATCTTGAAAAATGCGGTCACAGTGAAGTTTTTTATTTTAGACTGTTTTAAAACGGCACTGGCAAAGGCCGCAGCATTATGTCAGACCGCTTTAAAACGGCACTGGCACACTGCGGGTTAATACAAGTCACACCCCGATCCTGGCAAGTGCTGGTCTGGTTGGAGAGTAGACTACCAGTGCGGCGTACTTGTGGTTGGGTCCGTTGAGGGGAAGAGGGGCACATGATGGTGGGGGACGTAGGACCTTCTGGCTTGGATATACCTTACGCGCTCTACGCACCTACCTGTGGCCTCCCCTATGGGTGGGAATTTCGCCACCCTCTTGGGTTGGGTGTTTCGTTACCCTGTCCATGGCCTCTCCTTGAGGTGGGTATTTCAAAGTAATATTTTGCTCTTCAATGCTGTGTGGATATTGTGTGTGTGTGGTGGGGGGGAGGCCTCTGTCTGGGTGTTGGAGAGAGGATGAGTGGATGTGGAAGGGGGTCGGTCAGAGCTGGATGCAGCACTCTGGAACACGATGGCTTGATTCCTTGTGGATTTACAAGTATGATCTCTTGATAACTCATTGTCAATCCCTCCAAAATTTTTCATCAAATCCCTCTTTTCATCGAAATTATTCCAAGAAAGCATTTATGTAAGATACTTAATACTTATATTTTGCTGTCATAGTTCATTTCTTATAGATATTCATTGGTCTACCGAAAATACGGGAGAATTCGCCCCACACGCCACTCCCTATGCAGAATTCGTGCCTGGAGTGTGTGTGTGTGTGTGTGTGTGTGTGTGTGTGTGTGTGTTTGCATGCATTCATGAGTAAGTGCGTACTCTCTGGCAACCTACTGGGTCTATTGCCACCAAAAGTAGGACGTAGGGCAAACTGAACCTGCACAAGTGTGTGTCCTCCGTCTGTTTGAGCTAAAGCCTTCTGAAATTTGCTTGCCCACGATTTCGGTAACCCATGAACCTGTATGTGACAGAGATGTGACCATGCAAAGGGGTTATCAGGCACTATCACTTTCCTTCATGTATGCATATGTGGCAGAGATATGGCCAGATTAGCGTGTGGTTTAGCACTGACATGTCCCTTCATGCAGGCATATATGATAGAGCTGTGGCCAGCCTAGCTATCGCTCTGGCTGTGAGACATCCTCTTAACCCACGCATATGTGGTAGAGACATGTCCAGTCTAGCCTTTGCACTAGCACTGACACATCCACTTCACCCATGCATATGTTATGGAGATGTGGACAAGCTAGCGTTTTCTCTGGCTCTGAAACATCCCCTCACTCATATATATGTGGTTGGTTACAGAGGAGAAATTATTTATGTGGATACTAATCTCGGCAGACACACTGAGCTCTTGAGTTTCAAGCTTTGGGATCACAGCCCCCAACGGAGAATGCAAGTAGTTATACCCTACCCACCACTACGCACTCGTAGTGGTGGGCAGGGTTGAACGGACCATCAACTCCCCCCCCACCACCACTTATGCGTAGTACTGGGCATGCCTTCAAGCATCCCCTACTTCAACCTCCTGTCCAGCACTATGCACGCATAGTCCTGGACACTTTGTAATGGGCATACCCCCCCCCCATTACGTAGTACTGGGCATGCATTCAAGCATTCCCTACTTCCACCCCTGGCCATTCTTTATGGCCTCCCGGACTCAATCTCATCACCTTCACGGCACCAATGCGTCAACGCCATGTCACCACTATCCACATTGCCCCAGCCTAATGTTTCACATGTGTATGGGAAGTGTAACATATATGGTGTAAATCTGCACAGAAAAAAACTGGTTAAGTGATATAAGTATACAATTTTTGAGTTGAGATATAATTGTTTATGAAAGTAAGGACTGATATTCATTTTGTGAAGTAAAGTTGCAGAAACAAAATATATGTAAGCTATATAAGACAAGCAAAACTATGACATAACCAAAACAGTTCGGTGGGTTGTATCGTCTGGTACAGAAAACATGTGTTGGAGTGAAAAGTGAAAGAGATCTTTAAGGGTAAGTACTGTACAGTGGTTTTGTATCATTGCGTATAAACATTGATACAAAGCACGAACTCCAGTGAAAATGAAAGTGACCTTGTAATATGCGTAAAAATGTGTTGTGCCATATATATATATATATATATATATATATATATATATATATATGTGTGTGTGTGTGTGTGTGTGTGTGTGTGTGTGTGTGTATGTATGTATATAGAATTTACTGTCATTCCTGCAGTGAAGTAAGAACTTGGCCAAATAAGTGCCCTTTGTACATAAGATGCTAGAAGACATGGAAAATTACAGGTTTTAAGAAACACGCTTGAGTAAAAATAAAAGTGACCTTTTGCAGCATGTGTGTAGAAAATAAGCTCAAGTAAATGCAAAAGTAATTGAAATGTATAAACGTTGGTATTTTTCCATTTTACACACCACATGGCACAGTCTCACTCTGGAACAGCCAGAAGACTCGGGTGAATAGAATGAGTGAGGTGCTTGTACAGGGTGAGAGATTCATTCATGGGGCAGTGGTTGGGGCAGGTGATAAGGATTAAGAAGATCTAGTGGGACAAAGGGGAGTGCAAGCAACTGTGAGTAGGGCAACCCCATCTGGGTCAGGCTGGCGCGCAGCCACCCGCCCTAGCCACCAACTCATCAGCTCGTAAGGAAACTAAAATACACACCTCCGCCGCCGCCGGACCAACCAGCCTGCCACCCCCCACCCCACTACCGACTCGCAGCCCCACCACCACCCCAGGAGGACACCACGGCAGGCCAGGGCAAGGTGAGACTGACCCAGAGGAAGATGGGCTCCGGGGCGCCCCCACCTTGAGTCCCTCTTCCACGGAACCGACCCAACAACAATCACGCAGGAAAAAGAGACAACCCTACGAGCGGGGCAGCCTACACCAGGTTTGGGGTTGGACTGCTCCAGAAACAGTCCCAAACAACACTGCGGTAAAGGCCAACATACGTACCGGGGAGGGAGCGGCCATCGTACGCCCCTCAGATGTTTCCTCCTGTAACACCACCACAACGGCCATCAGTTACAGACCCATCTGGAGATGGCCTCGGAGCATCAGCTATTGAGCGCTCTCCGACTGGCAAAGGAAGGAGAAGTGGAACCGCGAACATGGCCATCGTGCGTGTCAGGGAGGGAGTGGCCATTGTATGCCCCTCATCCACTTCCTCCTCCTCCTCCTACAGGAGTAACACCGCGGTAACGGCCATCGTATGTACCGGGGAAGGCGCGGCCATTGTACGCCCTTCAGTTACTTCCCGTCGAGCAGGCAGAGCCGCGGTAACGGCCATCTTACGTACCGGGGAGGGAGTGGCCATCGTACACCCCTCATCTGCCTCTTCCTCCTTTGGGAGCAGCACCGCCACAACGGCCATCGTACGCGTGGGGGAACGGGCGACCATCGTACGCCCTCCAGCTGCTGCCCTTAGGAACTGCGGAACTGCCACAACGGCCATCGTTCGTGTGGGGGAAGGAGCGGCCACCATACGCCCTTCATCCGTGGTTCCTAGGGCTTTCCCGGAGGGGAAGGTTCCTTGCGCGGCCGGCCCACTACCTCTCGGCTGCGTGGGACACCCTTCTCTCTCTCCCTCCAGGTGTGGTTCCCCGGAGGTGCTGCTGTTCCCGGAGTGGTGGCGTGGTCCTGTCTCAGTCCTGCAGCTGACCACTGGATGACACTGGCCCCTGACGGACGCCTGGGAGAAGAGGTGCCACAGCTAACTCCTGATGGTGCCTCACCCTGTAGGCGACTGCAGCACCCAGACTCCCAGGGCCTGTCAGCAGGCCCCAGAGCAGGGCTGCCGGGGCCCCACTCCCCCACAGCCCTTAGCCAGGAGTAAGAGGTGGCAGGCTCGGCTCCTGGAGTTGTTTGGCCCCAGCCCCAAGGGCCACCTACCAGGTCAAGGCCCCCAGACAAGAGGGCCTCCCTGCACCCCACCGATGAGGCCTCAGCAGCAGGGCCTCCCTGCACCCCTCTGTCAAAGCAGGCCCGGGCAACGATGCCCCTGTGGGTGGTTCACTGCCTCCTACAGGAGGGCTCCCCAGTCGGGCTCCCTCCCACGCCTGGGCACCACCTCTGTTAGCCCAGGAACTAGAGGCATAGTGGCAACCTCAATGCATCTCGTGCATCACGTATAAGTGCAGACCCCAGAGACAGGAAAAGAAAGGACAGTGAAACAGTGAGAGATGTGACATAAAGTGACACACTATATCAATGAACGCTAAGGCAGAAAATAAGGGGCATTTAACACACATAAGATAACTGGACATAAAGAAACACTGTGTGAATACTAGTGGCGCAAAGAAGGAGAAAACTAGTGAAGTTGTGTCGCCATGGCTAAGTGACAATTCCTAGTGCTGCGACTCACGCTAGAACAAGCGTATAGAAATATTAGCCAACCTGACCCTGTATTCCACCCATATATAGTACATCCGGTCCAGAACATTAAATGACAATTATGCACTGACTATCATACTGATGCCATGTTCAATAACATGTGTATTGTGCCCTTGACATCTTTGTGTATTTGTGTGCATTTTGTGTTGGGACACCATCTCTGTCTTCCTGTCTATTCCATATCCAGTGTCTCACTGTTCTTATATTGTAAGGTGTATTGAACTAATACAATAGATGTGTTAAGGTATACTGCCGAGTTTTTATGCCCTGTTCCTTTGTGGGTGCTTTACTTCCGGTCTGGAAAGAGGACCCCGCTCAGTCCCGGGCAATTTTAAGACGAGAAGTCGAACTAAAAACACCCCGCATAACACTGGTGGCAAGCGGTGGTTCTGGATCCGAATAAAGCATGGAGGAACACAATAAGGGAAACTTGCACAATGGCAGCCAAACCTCACATCCAATTGCCAAAGTTCAACCCTGAACAATATGGCATTGACGTCTACTTGGATATGGAGAAACCTCTCTTAGATATTGGGTTTGACACTGACAGAGAGAAAATAGCAGTCACACTACCCAACCTGGGCAAAATTATTGCTACTGTAGCCACAAAAATCATCCCCGAATTGACATGGGACCAATTCTCACACGCTGTGAAGCAGGCTGTCACGCCTTCACTGGGCAAAGTTGTCACCCTCTCGCAACTTGATACCCTCACCTACGACGGCAGCCTAGACGACACTTTCGTCCAGGCACGGATTGGATTCTTCTTTGGTTGTCCGACCCCCCAAAAAGATCATTTCTTGGGTGGCATATTCAACTGAAATAAAATGGACTTCAAGGTAGCTGAAATAACTAAAAGTCAGCAAAGTCACTGCCGTGTATCCCGAAGCAACCACAGCCACTCGGGATCAACATACCTTCAATACCCTGCTGAGAATCCTCCCAAGCACAGTCAGGGAGCATTTTACTATCTATGATCCCTCTGGCGATATGGACCGTGATCTACAACTTGTCCAACGCCTCCTCGCCGCCCCCCCCACGCCCCAGCCTATCCATGCTGTGAGCAAATTCCCAACCACCAAGGCTCCATCAACCAAGCCTAAGACGCCGCCTACCCAGCATACTGTGGAGCCATCAACCACCATCCCTAGGGCTCACCCCCAGAAGAAACGCCCTAACCCCAGGGACAATCACAATCTCATTTCCATCAACCCTTGGGAATTTACGGCCTGCAGTCGACATCAGGGAACAGCTCAAAGCTAATTGACACAGGTCCTTCACACAAGGGTGCCAAAAGGTATCCTCCCTGGAAGACGATGCCCCACAAGATGATGCCCCACCTATAATATACCCAGAGCCAGGCGACGAGGACCCTGACGAGGAAGACCACACTCAGCAGATGGATTTTTAAGTCGGCCCCCCCACCTCCCCATGGTGGCAGGGGCCACTTCACACAAATACAGACCATCTACGACAAAATACGCCTGAACAGGGTCAAGGCAAGGCCACTGGTGGACACGGGAGCTGCCAGATCATGCCTGTATTCACACTTTTACTCCCGCTACAGTTCCGCCTTCGGCCCCCTTCTCTCCACCTCAGCCAGCCTCGTAGACATGGGGGATGGCCCCCTGCCTATCCATTGAGAAACACGGGCCCTGCGGACAGAAACCCATCAACAAGCATCTACCAGACATCCCTTCATCGTCTTTGACTCCACCTGCCATGCATACGACGGGTACCTGGGGCTGGACCTCCTACAAAAGCTGCACACCACCATCAACTGTTACCAACGCCGCCTCCACTTCTGTCCAGCCCCCAACACCACCACAGAGAAAAAAAAACACACACACCAACAATATAACCATGCATGCACCACATACACACCATCATCACCCACCAATCATTCCCCCCAACCACTGCACATGCAGCCCACCAATCCCGTCACCCCACACCTCATCTCCTCACCCACACCCCTCACGCTCTCCCTCACCTATACCACCTTCACCCCCTATACTTTTCCCGCCACCATCGCTTCTGCTATCACCATTCCACCCCACCACAAGGCTTGGTTACAACTAAACAGACCCTCCAGTACCTCTGTCACCTTCTCCCCAGCCTTACCAACCTGACCCCTTTCATCCTGTTTAGTGTCCCCAACCTTCCTCCCCCCCCATGTCCGTGCTGTCCGCATCGCGAATCTTGCTGCCACACCACTTACCCTACCACGAGGGTTGATTGTAGGCGACATGGAGGAGGCCGAGCCCTGTGAATCACCTCCCTCCACCTGTCCCACTCTACCTACTCTACCTTCCCACCTCTCCACCTCCCAAACTAACAGCCTTCGACAGTTACTCCTGGACTTTCAAGACCTTTTCTTATCAGGCCCAGCAGACATCGGCCACACTACCTACCTTAACCACGAAATTCACACCACCGGCCCACCCATCTATCAACGCTCACACCGCAAAAACTACAAACAGCGAGCGGAGGAAGACCGGCAGGTCCAGGACATGCTAGATGCCGGCGTTATTTCTAACTCCACCAGCCCGTGGTCCTCCTCCATCGTGCTAGTTAGAAAAATGGATCGCACAATGCGGTTCTGTGTAGATTACCACAAACTCAATGATGTTACCACAAAGGACGCCACGCCACTACCCAGAATCGACGATTCCCTCGACTCACTACACAGCTCATCATGGTTTTCCACCCTCGACCTGCAGTTGGGTTACTGGGAAGTCCCCATCCACCCTCATGACAAACAAAAAACGGCCTTCTCAACCTCAAATGGCAAACACTACGAGTTCAACATCCTCCCATTCGGACTCTGTAATGCCCCAACTACATTCTCCCGACTAATGGAATCAGTCCTGAGCGATCTTACCTGGGAGATCTGCCTGGCGTATCTCGATGGACGTAATAGTATTCAGCCGTACCTGGGCCGATCACCTCCACCGCCTCAAACAAGTCTTCATACGTATACGCCAGACCGGACTTAAACTGAAACCCTTTAAATACGTCCTAGTTGAAAGATCCGTCTCCTTCCTAGGACACGTGATCAGAGCCAAGGGCATCTCTCCCGATCCTGACAAACTCAGTGCCATAGCCAACCTCCCTCTACCTAAGGACGTCCACGAAACGCGAGCCTTCCTAGACCTAACCTCACACTACTGACGTTTCGTCAAAGGCTTTGCCGACATCGCTAAGCCACTACACAACCTCACAAAGAAGGGCGAACCGTTCGTGTGGACAGATGCAAGAAGAACAGTATTTACCACCCTCAAGTCAAAACTCATTTCAGCCCCCATTGTAGCCTTCCCAGACTACAACCTCCCTTTCCGCCTTTACACCGACGTCTCGCTCATTGCCATAGGGGCTGTACTTGCTCAGGTGCAGGATGGGCGAGAGCACATCATCGCCTGCGCCAGCTGCACCCTCAATCAAACAGAATGGAATTACACTGCCACCAAGCGCGAGTGCCTTGGCATCGTCCGGGCACAGGACTATTTCCGTTTGTACATCTCTGGCACCCACATAGTCATCATTACTGATTATCAATCACTTCAATGGCTACATCAATCTAACACCACCAACGCCCAACTCATTCGATGGCGAGAGGCTCTAGAGGAATTCGATTTCAAAATATCCTACCGGCCAGGAAAATTACACACCAATGCCGATCCCCTTTCCCGCCTCCCCATCAACGCTATTCACCCCAAACCGGACCTAATTCAAATGTGGCAGAACAAGCAACGCCCCACCTGGATTCCACCACGCACCTTTGCCAAACTACACCAGCATGGGAATCAACTTTTCAGCCCAGACAGCCACATCGTCCTCGACCCTGGCACTGCACACGATGCCATGCTACACTTCCACGCCGACAATGGTAGCCACCTCGGCACAAAAAAGCTCCTACAAGTCTTCATTGACCATTATTGGACACCAAACCCCTCCACCATCGCCAATAACATCATTCAAGCGTGCCGAGCCTGTTCCTTAGGCAAGGATATCACACGCACACCTGGACCATTGGGGAACCTGCTCAAAAACCATGGCAGCTACTCTCAATTGATGTCGTCGGCCCTCTCACACCTAAAGAGGGATACAGATATATCATCAACTTCGTTGATGTGTATTCAAAATTCATCATCGCCTACCCCGCTAAAGACCACAACGCCGTCACAGTCGCAGACGCCTTAGTCTGCCATGTCTTTCCCTACTTCGGGAGTCCTCGAGCCCTACATTCAGATAACGCCCCAGAATTCATGGGCAAGATCTGGGAGGAACTCGCAACAATCTTTGGTTATCATATTTTCCACTCCTCTCCATACTGGCCACAGGGAAATAGTGTCTGCGAAAGAAGTCAGAGATCCTTCCTAAACCAGATGAGAACCAGAATTGTGCAAACGGGCAACGACGATTGTCAGGCCCACTTGAAAATTGTGCAGTGGGGCCTAAACACATCCCCCAGAGATGATGGCATAACCCCCCATGAGCGGGTGTTTGGGGAAGCCCCGATCCTCCTACCCCTCCGTCAACACCTCCAACACCCCACCCTACCCTCCACCACCGACCCCCTACACCACCTCAAAAGACATCTCCACCACCTCCAAGCACAACAGGACCTGCAACCTGATACAATCCCCTCCAACCCCTACAAACCAGGAGATTCCGTCGTCGTGGCATGTCTGCCAACCCCATCAAAACTTCTCCCCGATTCAACGGTCCCTTCACTATCACCAAAGTCCCTAACCCCTACCAGGTCACTATCGATCACCAGGGACAGACACGCACATACCGCAACAGACACATGCTTCCCTTCCGACCCACCAACAATGAACCCACACTCAACCGCGTGCAGCACACCTCCTGCCGCGCGCCACCCACCTCAGCGTCTTCCGAGAATCACCCTCCCAATTCATACACCTACTCCTTTTCAACCCCCCTCCACCTCACCCACCATCACACCCCCACCCCCTACGCCCACACTCGACCTGCCACCAACTCTCTCCGATCCTGACCCCTCACCACCTCCAACTATTCATGACTCTCCTACACCCACCCCACCGTCTCCACCACACCACTCTCACCCACCACCCGTGGCACCCACCACCCACCCCACCCTCCATCAACAGACTCACACCACACCCAACACTGCTGCACCACCACAACCACCCCCACACCCCTCCCACACCCCACCATGCACCACCCCACCCACCACTCCACATATTGACCCACCAAGTGCACACACTCCACCTGCCACCTGTACCACCCCTGAATCCACTCCAGGCCACCCCTTACCCACCAACCATTCTCACTACACATGGCACCCCACACCGCCACCCGCAACCGCCCCCAACCATACTAGAACGCCCACACAACCACGTGCCTCCCCACCTTCACCACCAACACCCACCCTCACCACCAATACCACCAGATCAGGACGCCTCTCACGTCCACCATCTAGATACACCCCTACACCAACCCCTACCCCCCCTAGTACCCAACATTCCCCACCACATACCACCCATACCCCCGACACCACCCCCATCACACTCCCCCTCCATCAAGCAAGGTGGAAAGTTCCCAATTCCCAATTCCCCAAAGGACAACGCTCCTCCTACCAAATCCTCCCGCATAAAAACCCCAAGCCCTCATCTCTTGCCAGCATACAGCCCCTACCTCTGCACCAAGCACCACCACCAGAGATGAGAATCAACCGGGTACTATGGCGCCCCCATGACTCCCCACCCATCAGACTACAGGGAACCCAACAGCTACTCCGTGTCCTACACCACACCACGCAACCTTCGTCGCTCCAGCTCACACTCAACCCCCACCAGGAGCCAAACACCACAACCTACCACTACCTCCAGTCACAGGGCCGTGACTTCTCAACCGCGGAAAATGGTAAAATACACACCTCCGCCACCGCCGGACCGACCACACCGCCACCCCCCACCCCACTACCGACTCGCAGCCCCACCACCACCCCAGGAGGACACCATGGCAAGCCAGGGCAAGGTGGGACTGACCCAGAGCAAGAAGGGCGCCGGGGCACCCCCACCTTGAGTCTCTCTTCCACAGAACCGACCCAACAACAACCACGCAGGAAAAAGAGACGGCCCTGCGAGTAGGGCAGCCTTCACCAGGTTCGGGGTGGGACTGCTCCAGAAACAGTCCCAAACAACACCGCGGTAACGGCCATCGTACATACCGGGGAGGGAGCAGCCATCGTATGCCCCTCAGTTGTTCCCCCTGTAACACCACCACAACGGCCATCGTACGTGTGGGAGAAGGCACGGCCATCGTACGCCCTTCAGTTACTTCCCGTCAGGCAGGCAGAGCCACGGTAACAGCCATCGTACGTACTGGGAAGGGAGCGGCCATCGTATGCCCCTCATCTGCCTCTTCCTCCTTCGGGAGCAGCACCGCCACAATGGCCATCGTACATGTGGGGGAAGAAGCGACCATCGTACATGTGGGGGAAGGAGTGGCCATCGTATGCCCTTCAGCTGCTGCCCTTAGGAACTGTGGAACCGCCACAACTGCCATCATACGTGTGGGGGAAGGAACGGCCATCATACGCCCTTCATCCATAGTTCCTAGGGCTTTCCTGGAGGGGAAGGTCCCTTGCGCAGCCGGCCCACTACCTCTCGGCTGCGTGGGACGCCCTTCTCTCTCTCCCTCCAGGTATGGTTCCCCGGAGGTGCTGCCATTCCCGGAGTGGTGGCGTGGTCCTGTCTCAGTCCTGCAGCCGACCACTGGATGACACTGGCCCGTGACAGACGCCCAGCAGAAGAGGTGCCGCTGCTCACTCCTGATGGTGCCTCGCCCTGTAGGCGACCGCAGCACCCAAACTCCCAGGGCCAGTCAGCAGGCCCCAGAGCCTGGGCCCCATTCCCACACGGCCCTCTGCCAGGAGTAAGAGGTGGCAGGCCTGGCTCCTGGAGTTGTTTGGCCCCAGCCCCGAGGACCACCTACCAGGTCGAGGCCCCCAGACAAGAGGCCCTCCCTGCACCCCACCGACGAGGCCCCAGCATGAGGGCCACCCATCAGGTCGAGGCTCCCAAACGGGAGGACCTACCTGCACCCCTCTGTCAAAGCAGGCCCGGGTGACAACACCCCTGTGGGCGGTTCACTGCCTCCTACAGGAGGGCTCCCCAGTCGGGCCCCCTCCCACACCCGGGCACCACCTCTGTTAGCCGGGAACTAGGGGCATAGTGGCAACCTCAACACATCTCGCGCGTTGCGTATAAGTGCAGACCCCAGAGACAGGCAAAGAAAGGACAGTGAAACAGTGAGAGATGTGACATAAAGTGACACACTATATCAGTGAACGCTAAGGCAGAAAATAAGGGTCAGTGAACACACATAATAAGATAACTGGATATAAAGAAACTTTGTGTGAATACTAGTGGTACAAAGAAGGAGAAAACCAGTGAAGTTGTGTCGCCATGGCTAAGTGACAATTCCTGGTGCCGCTACTCACGCTATAACAAGCATATAGAAATATTAGCCAACCTGACCCTGTATTCCACCCATATATAGTACATCCTGTCCAGAACATTAAATGACAATTATGCACTGACTATCATATTGATGCCTTGTTCAATTAACTGTTAATACCAGTGTATTCTGCCCTTGACATCTTTGTGTATTTCTGTGCATTTTTTGTTGGGACACCATCTTTGTCTTCCTGTCTATTCCATATCCAGTGTCTCACTGTTCTCATATTGTAAGGTGTGTTGAACTAATACAATAGATGTGTTAAGGTATACTGCTGCGTTTTTATACCCTGTTCCTTTGTGGATGCTTTACTGCCGGTCCGGAAAGAGGACCCCGCTCAGTCGCGGGCGTTTTTAGGACGAGAAGTTGAACTAAAAACACCCAGCATAACAGAAACAACCCGCAGCAACCCCCAAAGTTACCTCCATCCATCACCTTCTACCTCCAAAATGCTTTCACCCAGAGACCTGGGAACACTCGCAGTGAAGGAAGGACAGGTGGGTGTTCTGGTCTGGAACTGAATGTTCTAGATTTCGTATTTACTAAGTTATGATGAGTTGGAAACATGCAACTCTTGAAAATGTTTCTGCATACGAGAAGGACCCAGTGCACTATACCCCTGAGTGTTAAGGGTTAAGTGTTCCTCTCAGGAGTTGTTGAATAATTATAACCAAATCATCAATATACGAAACACATCCCTTGATTCCACTAGCAAGTTTCTTCACTGGCCTCTGAAATGTGGCTGGAGCATTTTCCATACCGTTTGGCATGACTGCATTTGTAAGTACGACCACAACCCACAAAATAAGAAATATATCAGTCCCTTCCACAAGAGATGCTTGCGATAATCCCTTCAGTAAATCAGTTATGGCAATGAATTTTGCACTGCTTATATTGTCGAAACAGTCATCTACTGTAATCTAGAAAGTGGGCAGGTGTCAGATTTAGTGAGAGAACTGACCTTTCGATAATATATTCACAAATAGTAGGACCCACCGCGTTTTGGTACTAAGGTGACTGGCGAGCACCACTCACTTTGGCACAGTTCGACCAACCTCTGTTGCAAAATGTAGGGCAGCTCTTGCTGAAGAATGGGCTGTTTTTGTGGACTCACTTGGCAGGGGGCTTGCTTCACAGGACATGCTTTTCCTGCATCTACATCGTGATGTGTTGCATCTGTCAACCCAGTGGTGTTTTGGAAAACATTAGAATACTTCCCTAGAGGGGCTGTCAGGTCAGAACATCATTCATCTGTTAAGTGAGAGTTTATCATTGAACTCTGTCCACACCTCCTAGTTCTCTGTCCAGCCGCCAGTATGACTCAGTGAAAAGGGGCAGCCCTGCTCATCCACCGTCCTCATGGCCACACCACACATGCAGCACTTGGAGTCCCCTGTCCCCATGCTTGTGATAGTCCTTCAGCATACTGACATGGCAGTCTTTGTGCCTTCCTCTAGTCTGGGGTCCAGATTACATAATTAACATTGCCTACCCTCCTCTCTACTACATAATGGAGTCAGGGTCGAATCCCCGCTGTGGCAGGGATAAGTTTAAGGATCTGGATTTCTTTAAAGCAGACTTTACTGATCTACCAGACGACCCGCCAACATGTAAAAATTCCTCCTCTAATACCACTGCACCAGTCCTGCATGAGACAGCCCTAGCATGTATCCAATATGGACGGTGGGGGGTAGCGCCAAAGTGGTGACATGTGCAGGTGTATGGATGTAGGAGGACTTCTGGGCCTTGGTAACGGGCTGTGAATCCTATTCCAGGAGTCGGACACATCCTGAGAAACTTACTTGTAATGGTTCTTCATCAAAAGGGAGTAATGTTAGCACTTTTTCTACTGGGTGAAACACTGTACTTCTAGCTTTCTTGCTTTTATCTTACCAACTATTCGTCTTCCTTTGAAAGGACTCCAAATTTGCCTCAGCTACTTCTAAAGTCTTGGGTAGTCTATCTTTGAAATCTGAGACATAGGTTAACAGACTGACATGATCATCATCACTGACACATAGCTCCTTGAGCAACTTAATAACCTCTCACATCGTGGCCAAAAATGATTTCAAATGGGGAGTAGCCTCAGGACTCATTTGACATCTCTCTGGTTGCAAATAGTAGGAAGGGAAGACCTTACTCCATTTCATTTCATGAACAATACAATGTTTTTTTTTTTTTTTTTTTCTAAAAACAATTGTTTGAGGGTGATATGATATCCCTCCTGTGCTTCCTGACTTTGAGGAAGGTAGGCTGAGGAGGTGACCTGGGAGATCTCTAACTCCTTGAGGGTTTGTCTGAATAATTTTAACATTAAATTGCTCCCGTCCTCTGACTGCACCTCTTTTGAAAAAAAAAATAATAAAAAAGAAATAATAATCTCCTTTACCATTGCTTTAGGAGAAATATTTCTCTAGGAGATGGTTTCAGGATACCTGAAATTTGGCTCTCTCTGGTATTTTGTTTTTCTCTTGGAGGGAACTGTTATTGCGGCTCATGGCCTTTGTTTCCTTCTTCCTCGCATAAAAAAAAAAAAAACTAGTGGCCATGTCAGATACAGTTAGAATATACTGATGGCCTGATGATGTCTTTGGCAGAGGGCCTACAGTATCAACAAGGACTCTAGTGAATGGGACATCAAAGACAGGAAGATGAACCAAAATGGCGCCACAGGAGTAGGCTTGTTATTCTTCCGATCAGCAGGCAGGAGTGGGATGACCTACAATAATGCGAAATGTCCCCGCGAATTCCAGTCCAGCAGAAAAGTTGCAAGATGCAGGACAGAGCCTTCATCACTAGTAGTGTGCTGCCAAAGAAGAATCGTGAATATTGCTATAATCTCTTTTCTCCATACTTTCGGAATAACTACTCGATGCACATTCTCCTACTCATCACCATGAGCAGTGTCAAGGGTCTCCATCAACGCAACAACACACCATTTTCTCTTAAGTAGTAATGCTCAGACAACTCGCATTATTCCTCACTAACTGCGGACCCAATAAACGTTGCAATTTCTGTATCAGATTTCAGCACCTCAACCAATCTTAGATTTGCATTGCTCTGTGGGGAGCCCTTAATCTCAACCTCATAATCAGTCAACTGGGCAAAGAAAATATTAGCAAGAGAAGTAAGATCTAATAAGTCTTTAGTATTAACATTATCACTATCATGACGGGATTTTGACGTTGTGGCTGTGGTTTCAGCACAGACAGGAAACGGCGTAGGGCATTTTGCCCCGAGTTCTTATGTTCTCACCTGACTTATGAGACTTTTTGACAATGGAAACTGCACTCACTTGTTCTCCTACCAGGTCATTATCGAAAAAGAAAGTAATACCTTTCACAAGTAATTGGTTCACGATGCCCACCCGGACTGGACCTGTAACCAGTTCTGAATGGAACTTCATTTCAACCAGGAGAACAGACACACAGCCAGCACGTGTGTCTCGGAGTATTGTAACTTCCTAGTATTTACACCGTTCCAATTGGCACTAATCTTTAGTAATTAATCTAATAAACAGGGTGGGGAGTCACTGTGTGTACGGTTTGAGGAAGGCTGCTGTGATGGAGTCTTATTACCACCATTAATTTCTGATCTGCACTATCCCAGTCTCACTAGTGTCCTGTGACAGCTCTACATGGATCTCTCTGTCAACAAGTGACTGTTCCTCTCTGACCTTAAAGTCACTAGACACCTGATCAAGACGCGTGTGACAACCATTCATCCTATCTATTTGTGGCTGCTCACTTTCAATATCTGCAATTCCCCAAGTATTTATCAGAGCAATAGATTTAATGTTTTGAATTCTCCTCATCTTATGCCATCACTTTTCCTCTACATGAGCTTTCAGTTAAAAAACTAACAAAATATGAAATTTCTTACTGGTCCTTTGGCAACAATGCCCCCACTCTCTTTCGTGGAACTAACATGCTCTGGGGTTACAGTTTTTCCACTAGTGCCATCTAATTTCATCTTAATTGATTTGCAAGAAGAGGGGTTTACAAAGTCTAATTGGCCCACTTTCCCATATCTGCAGAATGAATGAAGCTTAGAGCCATATTTGTGGATAATGCTATGATAATCTCCCACAACAGCTGCCTCAGCCAAGTTATACACCCCTCTCTCTACTAGGTTAGTGGAATCTTTAGAATAATTCCTAGTGAAGTTCTTCAAGACAGTACATTCTCTCGGCTTAGTGCAGTGTTTGTTAACCTGGGGAGCTAGCACCCCAGAGGGTGCTGAAGTCAATTTTAAGGGGTGCTGGAAAATCCAACATATATTGGTTTTGCTTGGTATTGGCATCGTTGATATTTTATTTTTGGAGAATGTATAAAATAAAGTGTCAAGGAGTACTTCACTTTACTTTATCCTTGTAGTAGTGTAGTAACCGTAGCAGTGTAGCAACTGTAGTCCCAGTAACCAGATGTAAGAGGGTGCTGGCCTGTGTGGCCTTACTGCAGGGGGTGCTGAGGTCGAAAAAGGTTAAGAAATGCTGGCTTAGTGAAATCCTTGTTATTTTTCTCAAAATGCAACCACAGATCATATTAATCTTGAAGTACTCTAGCATATTCCACATGAACCTAATTTTTTTCCTTTGTAAGTGGTTCTGAACTATTCTGTAGGCTTTTGGTACAATTTCACAGCCTTAAGAACTGCATCTTTTACCAACTCGTAATCAGCACACTGATCAATTGATAAAGCAATATAGGGCTATGAGCCATATCCTTAACTATGCTCTGCAGTAATACTGACCAAGAGTTCTAGGCTGGGAAAGATGACCTGCCACCTTCTCATACATTTGTAAGTATATAATGGCGTCTTGTTTCCTATGAGGAGGAACTTGTTTTATATTCTTGGCAAATTCAAAAGATTCTTTAGGAGAGGAACTACGAGCGCTAGGTGAACCGACAAGTTGCCGAAGTCAGTATTTCTGTATTCATGATCTAGTTCCGTTGTCCCATTTAGCTTCCTGTTGTTTGATTTAATCTTGTCTCTTAAGATGTTTCTTCTGAATTATGGTTAACTCAAGCTGTAAATTGCTACTAATATTTTATGTAATGACATATACATTAAGAGCAATATCATCATTGTGAACAATGGCTCTTCTTCTAAACGCTTAGGATTCTTATCATTATTATCACTTTGAAATGATGGCGCTTATTCCCTAAGCTCATGGCCAGGTGTGAAAAAACCAGTTTCAACATCTTCACTCACCATTGACAATGTTTTCTGAACCAGGCTAATTAGATTAGGTTTATTAATATTCGTGATAATTTTCACTTTTAAGAATGAAGCAGCCATCTTAGCTCAGATTTAGTAGGATTTCCCACCTCAGATTGTTAGACTCAGTTTACAAACTATGCTTTTACATCAAAACTCATAAGCACAATGATTGTTAATTAACTGATTAGTTTCAGAGCAAAATCACTAGGCAATCCTGGCTAAGTCGCCATTTTAATTCTGTTGCGGACCATACAGGGAAAGCTCTGTCTCTGAGGGTTCAGATCAAAGCCAATGACAGCTTGAACAAATAGTCTTCCTTTACTTACAAGATCTTTACGCAACACATCACAGAAATGGGCTCCATTCTATTTTAAGTAGGTGCACAATGGGACACTCTTAACCTAACAAGAATCACCTACAGTACAATCTTACTCAAACAGGATCAGTCAGACACTTCCTCTAATAGAGTAAACGCCAAATGGGGACAGTAATAATACATACAAGTTAATGTAACAGCAAAAGCTTAAATTATGGTTCGACGTCGCTGAATATTTCTCTGTCACTAGGTAACTTAAACCAAGGAGAGTGATTTGGAAGAGATTGAATTTGAGAGAGAGTACGTATTCCTCCTCTATCTACTCCTGATATACCCAGCTAGCCAATCCTCTTCTTCCCCACTGACCTAATTGATAGAAAGACAATAACTTTTTTCCAATAATCTCCTAAAGGGGGCAGTCATGCCAGGTAATTCGGCTAGGGCTGGCTACTGCATTCTATGGGGGCGGTCCTCATCACTTCGATTTGGTTCCTCCTCATTTTCCCACCTTGTGATTCTACACTGGTTGATCTTTATCACCTCCGATAGTAGATCTTTTGGAATGGGTCACAGCCGATTAAGCATGGGGTCAGCCAAGATAGGTCGCGGCTAAGATCAGCAACTCATGGTTGGTACAGATTAGCGCCATCTCAAAGTGGGTTCAGAATAGCGACTAGCGATTGCAGGTTGGTAAATGACTCACAGATTTGTCCACAGTATTTACATTATGTATAACCTCATTATACCCAGAGTCATAAATCACGGACTGTGTCACCATCTTTATCCTTTCCACCTCTGTCGGATATACATTTTTACCGAGCTATCTGTGTTGTGTTTTTCCTTTCTTTTTTCATATCCAGATTTAATTTCTCCTCTCATTGCTCTGCCTTCAGCAAGGCAGTAAAGTATTTCCCCTTTTTCACCGTACTTCTTATTTATATATTCTTTTTGATGACTAGTAAAGAGCTCTTATGACAGGTTCTCATATCCCTGTGTGTGTGTGTGTGTGTGTGTGTGTGTGTGTGTGTGTGTGTGTGTGTGTGTGTGTGTGTGTGTGTGTGTGTGTGTGTGTGTGTGTGTGTGTGTGTGTTTGTGTGTGTGTACGTACTGATGTTGCTCTTTTTTTACTTCGCGCATCAGCATGATACTGACCAATGACTGATTGACTATGAAACCTGTGATCACACCACAGCCACTAGCCCATCTCATATGTGCTATTTCCTTCTTCAGTAAGTGAGAGACAGTCCCTATATGAGGAAGCACTTAGTTGTATGAGAGGCTAGAGAGTTTATGTAGATGAAGTTTGTTGCACGATTTTTTTATTATATATTATTTTCTCTGCTTCTTTATTGAAGTTCTGTCAGATCCTTCCTAGCTTGCACTTTTCAAAATCAGTAACTGGTGGAGATATGCTGTTCTGTCAAGGGTCTGAGTATGCTTCCAGAACCAGTAAGACTTGGATGGATGATGGCAAAAAAACACTGGAAGGGCAGGAGGTACCAAAATTTTTTAAAAGTAGATCGTCAGTGATATTAACTAACGTATATTAGCTAACCTACTTATTGTGAGAGAACCCTCTTCTCTCAGCCATTCTTGACATTCGATTCAGCTGGAAGCAGATAAGCTACTGCAACAATTAAAGATAAAACAGTAACAGCCTTGGCAACCACAAGCATAAAGTATGGCAACAGAAAGTACTGATCTCTTAGCCAGTTTTCCGTCATGCAGTGAGCGATGTATCAGACGAAAACATTAACAGATTGAAAGTATTAATCCTCGTCCACATTCATGGAACTTTAAAATTCCACATGGCTATGTAGATATTGTTTTCTGTGATTCAGAAGTTGATGATCCAATGAGAATTTGGTCCTTAGAAGACATGAATTACTTAAATGTCTTCGGAGTGAAGTGTATTGGGGGATGGGAGTTTTGACAGTACTCCATTCATTTTCTTTCAGCTTTACACCATACATGCCAAGATGCGGAATTCGTATCCTCCGTGTGTTTATATTCTTTTGTTCCCCCCCAGAAAATACTGAAATGTACACATGTTTGATTAAAATACAGGCGTACCAGATAATCGATGAACCGAAAACTCTCGATTCGACGACATACGAGTTAGAATAGGAGACATAACCGGAAAACCTCGCTTGCTTCACTTTTCCAACGATCTGACCACGGCAATTTGAAATACATGCCGTTCAGTTTCTGTTTTACAACACAGCATAAAGAAAAAAATATTAATTTTCTTTATACATGGGATAGGCATGCAAAGATTCCCTTTACAGCAACATAACCTTTATCTGAGAAAAATCGCGTCGGCGCATATTAACGAAAAAATTTCATTCCACTTGCGCCTCGAGTGCCGGATTAAGAGAGAGAGAGAGAGAGAGAGAACTATGGTACTTCTTGTGTACATTCTGTTTTAGTGAATATTTTTGTTATTTTCATGTACAACCTTTGGAGGTGACTCTAAACAGAATGAGAGAGAGAGAGAGAGAGAGAGAGAGAGAGAGAGAGAGAGAGAGAGCAAAACTACGTAACCCTTATGACGGCCGTAAGATCAAAATCGCCCTTAAGGGCTTGTGTAAACATTGTCTCAGGAAAGAACAAGGGGATGAGGGACGCAAATTCTGTGCATACTTCCTCTTTTCAATTTTTTTTTTCTTTGTTTTCTTTTATAATCTTTGGATGTGATTTGAAAATAAATGAGAGAGGGAGAGAAGTAACAGGAAGAGGAAGGTGATTAGGAAATGTGAAAAGAAAAATGGGAGAAAAATAGAGAGGGGGAGAGAAGAGAGATGGATAAAGTAGGTGCCTGTAATGTGAGGTTTAATAATGGATATACATATCCCTGCGTACACAGGACTAGCTATGTCCTCGTTCATCAATTTTATGTCTCTTGTTAGCAGATTACATATTTGTGAGATCTGATTGGGGATTAGAACGCATCTTCTTTATTTCTTAAGCCTTATGGGAACTCTGCATCAAAATCCGACACAATCGATAGTCGACGACTGTCATAGGTACGCATGCCCGTCCGATATCGGGTAACTTGATTCAAGGTCTAAGCCCTGCGACAGTGTTGCTTGAATATGAGATAACTGCAATAATGTTATTCAAAACTGACTTTTCTCAAGCTCATGTCTTTTTAAATTTAAACTTACCTGTAATGATAAAAGTAAATGGGTCGAGTTTTAAAGCCACATTTGAGCCACATTTGAGACCGAATACATGTTTGTCATTTTGGACAAGACACTTTCAGCATCTTCTTTTGTACCAACTGATGAGATTGAGAATAAATTTGAAGGGTAGGGAGCCACCTTTCCTGAACTGGCAGAAATTATGATTTGCATGCACACTCTGAGTCAATTTACAATCGTAAGCCGCGAGTTCGTGGACCATGAGTTGGAGGAAGAGTTTGAAATCTGAGGTTTGAGCCTCAGCTGCGGAATCATTATGAGGATGCACAGATTTCTGCACCCAGTACTACAAATTATTGTCGCACAATGTAGTCTTTGTTGAGTGAAATCAGCAATGATACTGGATTTCAAATGCTGATATTTCAAAATGCTCAAGTTCAAAATCTTGAACGATCCAGAAGTCTTTATGTTTTCTTAGCAAATCGACCTTCAATTAAGTTTAAATTCTGCCATAACAAACGCCGATATTTCAAAATCTTGAACGATCCAGAAGTGTTTATGTTTTCTTAGCAAATCGACTTGCAATTAAGGTTAAGTTCTGCCATGAAGAGCCTGATAAATTTATCTATCTGAGGGCAACTGTTCATGTACAAGTTGTTGGTTAGATTTGTAAGTGTCAGTTTTCTTTCATTTTCACCTACTACGCACAAGGTAATGCTTTCCTTCTGATTAATTTTTTTTTTTTTTTACAAGGTTCAGGTCAAAGTTGGGAGCTCGCCTGCCATTGTATATACAGTTATTTTCGTTTTTTGTTCTGTTAAAATGCACAGCAGTGTTGGTTAACCCCTAACCGCCGGCTTACATGTATAGCCATCACGATTCAGGGCGTGGAGCGCCGCTGGCTGACGGCATATACCATACTCACCTTCCCACCACCCTTTGAACTCGTGACCATTTTCTATGATACCCACCGGGTAGGTAGGACCCCCCCCTCCCCGGTACCAGTGGATGCGCGGTTCAGTCTGTGCACGGCACTGGTAGAGTGAGGAGCCATGTCTTCTTCGTCATTGTCCGATTCCATAGCACCGCATGAAGGGCTGATTGCCTCATTGACCCCTTTTTTTTTTTGTTAGAAAGAGGGAGGAAATTAGGAGGGAAGGAGGGAAGAAAACTGTGAAAAACAGGAGAGTAGGAGAGTAACAGTTGGTGGGCTGACCACCTTTTTAGCTTTTGTGTGCTTCTTTATTGTTCTTGAGTATTTTGAGTGAAAGTTCTGCCCTTAATGCCAGGGAAAGGGCTAAGTGATAGTGCCATTGGTCGTGCCTTGGACCATACCATGTTCTCACGGACACTTAGTGAGAGCATGTCCTCAGAGGAGAGGAGGAGCTATCTCTCACGCCCTCCGACCCCTAGCCGCTCTCAGACGCCAGAGAAGGCTCTCAGACTTCTGCAGGAGGAGGGAAGGGCCTTCAACAGTCACGAATTCACTGAGGAGGAGGGGATAGATGACCCAGTACACCAGGTAGGTGAGCATGGAGCTGGCGGTCATCAATGAAATAAACGCTGATGAGCCATCTCTCCCACATGCTCGCCGACGTCTTGCCCTACAACACTCACCTACACCTCAGCCTAGCATCTCAAGGGCTGAATCACCACAACCGGGCCCTTTGGAGGTGGTATTTCCCACACGGACCCCACTTGGTGATACTCAGCACCAAGCGTCTCCTCAAGTAAGTCCCATGTCAGCGGAGTCATCTTCCGCTTACTCCCCCACTTCCCACACCTCTCCCTCTCCTTCCCCCTCACCCCCTGCCTGTGGGCGTGCATGGGTGCAGAAAAAAACGTCCTGCACATGGCAGACGGCAGGCTCTACCACGTGCGAGTAGAGTCGATATCTTCGTGTGGGAAGATGAAGTTGGCTTTGAGCTGTCTGTACTGGTGTTCAACGAGGAGGGAGCAGGTGTGCAGGAGGATGAGCTTCCACCCAGGGCCTGGATTATTAGCAGTATATTCAGGGCTATTTTCACTGCTGCTATCATGCAATACCTGGTGGAGGAAATAAGTTTCCACCAGGCCATGTGTGTGCAGTGGCTGGACATGGCTGCCAACAAAAGCAAGCACATGTGGGACTGGATACCTGTAGAGGTGGAGGAGATGTTTGTGTGGCTAGCCTTTACCATGTTGATGGCACATGTAAGAAAACATGTGCCCCATGACTATTCGTCTGTTGATGAACTCGTGGGCACACCTGACTTCGGTAAGTATATGGGCCATAAGTATATGACAGTAGCTAATAATAGTGAACTGACTGTCAAGGGGGGTTTCAAGGATTATTAATAAATAACAAATGTAATGGTTATTAAATGGCTAAAATACATATATATATATATATATATATATATATATATATATATATATATATATATATATCTGTGGATCGCCACTGACACAAGGGCTTTTGACTTATGGATAAAGTAGGTTTAACTTTATGCTAGCTTACTTCGCCGATTCTCTTAAGACGAGAATTTTATAAACTTTCTCAACAGTACACAGCGGAGACTAATCACTCACAAGTGTTGTATTGTTAGTACTGTTTTGGCCTCCGAGAAAGTGTCCTTACCCCCTGACAATCATTAATAATAATAATAAAGACATAGGTTCTTCCTAGTGCAAACTCCTGGCTGGCACAACGGATTTAAAAATTGATATGAAAGAACTGGCTTAACTACCAGTCGTGATTAATATAAGAAGTTTGTGCTAACTGGGAGTAGCCAACTAAAGTAAGCTCAATGTGGAGAAATCAAACAAGATTGTTACATTTAACTGAGCTCAAAGATAACTGTAAATTTATTAATTACTATCTATCTATTGCCAGACGCCCCAATCCTGTTTGGGGTGGCCACAAACAAATCGCCTCCACGTCGCCCTGTCCCCCGCCATTTGACTGCCCTGCTCCCAACTCACACCCCCCTCTCTCATATACCTCTCCACCCTATCCCTCCATCTCATCCTCGGCCTCCCCCTCCCTCTTCCCCCCTCCACCTCACTCGCATACACTCTCTTCGTCAGTCTTTCACCCTCCATGATCTCCACATGGCCTAACCACCTCAGTGTGCTCCTCGTAACGCTTCCTATCACATCCACATCCACACTACAACGCTCCTTTATATCCTCATTCGTCAGCCTGTCTCTCCATGTGACTCCACAGGCTCCTCTTAAATAACCCATTTCCACTGCTCTCACTCTTGACTTGTATCCTTCCAACAACGTCCAAGCTTCACTTCCATACGTTAGAGTTGGTATCACAATACTGCCATGAAGTAACTTTTTCACTTCCATGCTCACTTCCCTGTTTCTTATCACTGCTTTCAAAGAACCAGCAACCTTTCTTCCCTGCTGTACCCTTTCAAGCACTTCACCCTCCAAACCTCCATCCTTACTCATCACACTACCCAAGTACTTAAACGTACTCACATTTTCCAATTCCTCACCATCCAACCTCGCTGTACATTCACTGACTTCACCTCTCTCAAAGACCATCACTTTACTCTTCCCTACATTCACCTTTAGATTCCGTTTCTTACACACACTCCCAAACTCATCCACCAAGCCTTGCAGCTCCCCTTCGTCTTCACTCAACAACATAGTATCATCTGCAAACAACAGTACATGGAATTTCCAAACACTATCCTCTCTCACCAGGGCCACTCCAACATCCACTACCCTACCTTGTACCTCTTTTATTACCTCATCCATGAACAGATTGAACAACCATGCAGACATGACACATCCCTGTTTCAACCCAACCTCCAAAGAGAAAATTTCACTTAGTTCACCATTCACACCCACTGCAGCCTTCGCACCATCATACATATTCTTCACAGCATTCAATAACTTCCTATTTACTCCATATATTCTTAATACTTTCCATAATCCTTGTCTATCCACCCTGTCATATGCTTTCTCCAAATCCATGGAAGCCGCATACAACTTCTTTCCCTTCTCTAGAAACTTTTCCACTAAAGATCTAAGAATGAATATCTGATCTACACAACTTCTTCCCTTCCTAAAGCCTCCCTGTTCATCTCTAACTAATTTCTCTGTTCTTTCTCTAACTCTGTCAATAAGTATCCGACCATACACTTTTCCTATTATACTAAGAAGACAAATGCCCCTATGATTACCACACACTTCTTTTTCCCCTTTTCCTTTGTACAAGGGAATAATTATACCTGACTTCCAATCCTCCGGGACTCTACCTTCCTCCTCCAGGCATTAATCTGCACATCTCTCCACATCCATTCTACTACTATCTCTGCCTCCCCATGCTTCAGCAGCTCTCCTCACCACACACTCCATCAATTCCTGGGGCTTTCCCCCGGTTTGACTTTTCTTCATTGCTTCCACAATCTCTTCTATCCTACTGATTTCTTCCTGTCTTCTTCACCTCACCTCCCTTCTCCCAGCCAGTCTCCCCAGCCACTCTATAGCTCAGCACATTTCCATC
>NC_137013.1:20302015-20303494 GCF_032717465.1 Coenobita brevimanus | reverse complement strand
TGGTATCTAAATTATTGTATATGAATTTTAATGTCAGAGAAAATGCAAACCTCATATAATATGTTTAATTGAAACAAATTCATCATCAAGGATATTAAATGATATTTTCCTCAAACTTAGGAGGAATATAATATATGGAGAAGAGATTGAAACTTAAAAAAAGGAGGGGGAATTATAATATTAACTCTCTAAAAGTCAATGAAATTAAAAACAAGATATGTTCACAAGTGCAACTGGATTTCAGTAGATATCAACATACCTGAAGGTAAAGTAATTGCAATCACTTTGTATATAATAATTGAGATCAAACACAGGGGAAAGAGACGAATATGATTCCTGGTAGAGAGTACAATTCAGATGTTGAAGAGCATTACTACATAAAATGGAAAGAGGAATCGGAAAGAACACTAACTGGAAATTTTAATACAAATATATAAATAAAGGTTTACTCTAGATATAATTAGCCAAGAAAAGCTGTTGCACCCGTTCCCGGATCTCGCGCAAGAGTTTTTCCTATCGCAATGCGTGAGAAAACCACCAGAAAAAGAGGACTCGATGTACCTTCAATGCTAGATCTCATTATTTATTAGGCAATAAAATGATATTGACAGTTTACTATATCACCCTCCACGCGTTGACCATGCAGTAATTAAATTAGAGCCCAGGATACCATATGACATAGCCAACAGCAATGAAAGTTACAAAAAGAGCCTAAACTATAAAAAGGGAAGATCACGATCTAAAGAAGTATTTCTTAGAAGCGGAGCAGAGGACAAGCATTTAAATGCTGTATATGGGCTCTTGTGAATTTTATGAAATAGGAGTCCAGAAGTTCATCCCACATCACAAAGAAGCAGATAAGAAAATACAGAAATGGTTCAAATATAGAATGCAAAAAATCAAAAGAAAGAAGAGACGCGTTGCGGGAACAGATACAGAAGACACAATATTGTCTGGGCATATAATAATTACAAACAGGCAAGAAACGATTATACAAGAGTAAGGAGGAAGAAGTCCAAAAACAGTTTGAGGAGGGCTATCATTAATAAAAATAGTGATTGAATCGAAGCTGTTTTACAGCCTTATCAGTTGTAAAACTAAAGTAAAAGATATAATATAATCTATTACGGATGAGGGGAATCACCAATACACAAGAGAAAGATATTTAGAAGCACTAAATAAGAATTTCTTAATTAGTTTTTATGAGAAGAAAAATTTTGAGAGGGACTATAAACATGCATGCCCACACATACTACCAGAGATACAAATATCAGAAAAAGTAATACAGGAGGAGTTAAGTAAATTGGTATGTATGAGGAAAAGCAAACTGTCCTGATGAGTTTTCATGTTAGGTGCTACGAAAATGTGCAAAGCAGTTAAGTAAACCATTATTTTTAATTTTCAAGAAGTTCTTGAGTCAAGTTAAACTACCCGATATTTGGAAGAAAGCAAATATCGTCCCTTTACGCAAGAAAGGGA
>NC_137013.1:20174515-20297015 GCF_032717465.1 Coenobita brevimanus | reverse complement strand
TCTGCAACATTCGCCGCCTTTCCTCTAACTTTCTCTCTGCTTTAAATCACCATAAACCTCAATTTCTCTTTTTTTTAACAGAGATTTCAGTTGTCTGCGGCAACTGGCAGCAAACTCTTGCAGCACCCTCCTGCTTTCTCTATACTCGTTTCAAAGTTAAATGTATTGTGTATAAGTATGCAACGACCTACCTTGCTCTTCTAATTCTTGAACTTGATTCTTCCGAATTCTCTTACTCTCTGGTTTTGGCTCTCCTAAAACATTCTCTCGGACTAAATATATCTGTGCTGCTCTACAAAATCTCCTAATTCTACTGACTACTTTCAAAAATTCTTCGACTATCTTGATTCTACAATGGAACACATTCTACTCCATTTCTCCTTTCTCTGAAATCTCCATTCTAGGAGATTTCAATAATTTCACCACCTTTGGTTCTCCTATCCTTTCATTGATTCAATTTGGTGAACAAGCCTACATCTTTTCTATCCTTCATAATCTTAGAGCAGCTTGTGGTAGCACTTGCTCCAAAAATCCCCTGACTGCCTTGGAGAGAGCTCCAACATACCTGACCTTTTCCGCCACAATTCAATCCTTCTGATCACACTGTTAATCTTTTCTCTCCGTTGGTCTTCTCTGATCATACCCTTATTACCTTAACGGGTTCTATCACTCCGGTACGGCCTGTGGACCCTCCAAGGAAACATCGTCTGTGGCACTTTGGAGCTGCTGATTAGGAGGCCCTCAGGCAGTACTTCTTTTTTCCCTTGAATTATGTATCGTACCCATGGCCGGGAACCATCTGAGTGTTTCTTCCATACCACACGTTCTCAACTCTCCAACTCGAATTCCTCTCGCTCCTTCTGACACTCCGCCAAAAACCTTTCTGGTCAATTTTGGCTCATCATCCTTTTCCTCTTTTTTTCTCCGAAGGCTATGTAGTTATTTCTTCTAATGAGGCGGAGATCACTTTGCTCAGACTTTCTCTTTCATTTCCACCTTAGACGAGTTCCGGATCTGTTACTCTATCATTTCCTCTTCTGACTTGTTCATACTGCTGACATTAAAATTTCCTCAGCTGATGTATTTTATGATTATCACTGATCTCAAGTACTAACAGCGTAGTGAGAACTGATTTGGACCCTCAGTTGTCCTCAAGAACTGTGCTTCTGAAAGATTACACCCTGCCTAGGTAAACTCTATCGTCCAATATTTTAATCATCCTAGTGTCACAGACGCCTTTGAGTGCCTTAGTCTCAACAGAAAAAATTTAAAGAGTCTTTCCACTCACAATTTTTCTTGATCGTCAGTATAATCTACTGTCAGGGACGTCTCCACTTTGGCGATCTTCCAACCTTTCCTTTCAGACTTTGGTGATCCTCCTTTCGGGACTTTGGCGAAAGGTTTGCCATTGCATCTGGATCGAGTCTGGCATGTCTTTAATTTCCAAACGGCTCCTTCCTACGGCTCTCTATCCTTTTATATGTGCCTTCATCTATAGCTTCCTTTCTGGTCGTCCTATAGCTGTTGTAGACGGTCATCGTGTTCTCCTAGATCTATCAACATTGGTGTTCCTCAGGGTTCTGTCCTATCACCAACTCGCTTTCTCTTTATTTCATGAATGATCTTCTAAGTTGTATATCCAACCCTATTCACTCGCACTCTGATGATTCCACCTTCATCTTTCCATTCTGGTTCTGCAACGTTCATCTCAGAAGTTACTTCAACAGTCAAAGGATGAGGCTATGGCACACCTACTATAATGTCTGACTTGGCTCGTACTCTCTGTCTGGGGTAAAAATAATCTTGTTTTTAAATGCATCAATGACTCAATTTTTTTATCTGATAACTCCCAGTCGTCTTCCACAGGAGTACCTATTAATGTTTAATACAATTATCCATTTTCACTCCTAAATCATCATTAAACATGCCTGGGGCCTCATATACTTGGAATTTATCTTGGAGAGAATCACATTTAGCATCTCTTTTTACAATTCTAGCATTTCCTAGATATTAGGGTGTTTTACTTTCGTGCGCTCTCGCCCCCTGTGTTGTCGACTTTATTGACGGGGGTTTATTCTGCCTTTGTTTAGAGCATTTCAACTCTCATGTGTGGGGAGGCTCTCCACATATAGCTCCCTCTCAATAGGTGGAGTCAAAGGTTTTTCGTCTCATTAACTCTCCTCCTCTCGTACTGGCTCCCTTCACGCTCTGTCTCTTCGCTGCATACTCGTTATTTTTATCTCTTTTTCATCGCTACTTCAATGGTCACTGCTTCTCTGAACTAAAAATAAGTTTGCATTTCTCCAATTTCTAAGTTATTTGTTTAGCACTAACTTCTAACAGCAAACTCTCATCCCTTTTCTGTTCAATTCTCTAATGCAAGAGTTAACCGTTATTCCTAGTCCTTCATTTATGCAACAGGCCTGCCATAAATACATACTGTAGATGCGCGTGCACACTCACAAATGAATAACTTGGTTTCACATGACTCATAGATATGCTCTTATCCATTAGAAAGAGGGAAACAAAGTGATCCATAG
This sequence comes from Coenobita brevimanus, assembly GCF_032717465.1. Classification (NCBI taxonomy): domain Eukaryota; kingdom Metazoa; phylum Arthropoda; class Malacostraca; order Decapoda; family Coenobitidae; genus Coenobita; species Coenobita brevimanus. The sequence continues at coordinate 20,294,475 of NC_137013.1, read as the reverse complement.
TGATTTTCTTTATTCACGTGTTCAGGAGTTTTGTTCTCCTCGCAGATGGGGCAAGAATGCATTCGGAACATTTCCTGCTTGCTTCTCTTCGTTTCCCACAGAGAGAGAGAGAGAGAGAGAGAGAGAGAGAGATTTATAGTATGTTGAGGTTTCAGGTACCTCGTTCTCTAATACCTAACATCCATAGAGCTTTAATCAGGAGGGGATCACTGGCCCGTCGGTAAGGCCCAGGTTGGGGTTAGACTCATTGTCCACAAAACCTCCTGCATCCATATTGTTCCAGTCTTCGGCAACGTTATCACCCAAACATCGCCAGGTCGGAATCCAAAAACAGAAGTTTTATTCCCTCTCTCTCTCTCTCTCTCTCTCTCTCTCTCTCTCTCTCTCTCTCTTATATTCTGTCACGTGGACATTGTCCCTTGCATATTCCTCGAGGATTTTGGTCACAGCAGCCCCATGCGTGACAAGGATTAAAGCCAAGGGTCTTCTACTGAATTCCTCAGTTCTAGGACCATTTATGAATTAATTATATGAGAGGAATGAGTTTTTGCTTACATTTATTATGAGAAAAAGTTGGAAGAAAATCCCCAGTGACAGGAGATGCACGATAACATCGTTCATTCCCTTTCGACTTCTCGAGAGTCTCTTTCCTTATACTTTACTGCTTTCTATATGTATAGAAGTGACAGAGCCGGGGCCCCTCGCTCTTGCTCCTAAGGAGGACTCGATCGTTTTATGTGCTGTTCTAGTGTAACGTTGTCACTTGGATTTTTTGTAGTTAACCATCTGGTCGTGTTATTTGCAACTTCGGGAACCCAAAATTATTTTTTATCACTAGTCTGAAATTATTTTACAGTATTGTGAGCAAAAAATTCTGTGGAGATTCCCATATGTCGAGCGCCAGTATATGCGTTTTTTGAAGTCAAAATCGGGATCGCTCATCAAATATAGTAAAAGTTTTTCAATCGTCATGGGACTAAGTTTTTTCACATCAGCGAATTTTTTGCCATTTCTGTGCCAATTTATGCGATTTGACGTGAGTAGCTTCAGCCGCCCGAAATTACCCTTCCACATTGTACATGTATACTGTTATATTATTATATATATATATATATATATATATATATATATATATATATATATATATATATATATATATATATATGTATGTATGTGTGTGTAAAAATTCATCATTTCATCATCATCAAAATAGCAGCAGCCATTGTGAAATCCTCTGCTGAATAAATCTTCCCCAGCCCAATTACACACAGCGTAGCCTGTAAACTTGCCTATCCCATTTCTGCTCCAGCCTTTTTATGATACGCATACAAGTCTCTTGAAGTTCAGTCATTCAGTATTTTGTTCGGTTATTCCTCATTTCTTGTTATACCATCGGTCTTCTAGTTAAATGTCCATTTAAAACTACTATAATGTGTTCGACTTCAGTCTGCTCTCTCACCCGAGTTGATCTTCTGTCTCTCAAAGATATTCCCGACAATGATCTTTCCATTAATTCTCTGAGAACGGATGAGCCGATTTTCCATCGATTTTAACAGTTTCCATATCTCATAACCTCACGCCATGGCTGGGACTACACATGCATTAGTATTTCTTTCGTTTCATACATAATGGCATGCTACCTTTAATGATGTCTAGTATTTATCGAAAAGTTTCCATCCACTACCAACGCCTCTTTGTATTTTCATATCTATCCTTCGTTAGCTTTCAGTATTTGCACCAAATTTTCTTATTACTTCGACTTCTTCAAGCATTTCTTCGCTGATTCTCGGATGACGCTCTTTGGCGTATTTGGAATAAATATTCTTTTTGTTTAAATGCGGCTCATTCCTTCAGTCGTCGATTCAGACCCATTGTGCTCTGGCTATTTAACATTTCTTGCAATGTGTCTGTTGTTCATGACATTAGGACAGTGACATCCGCAGATGTTTTCTCCATCTATGTTTAATCTTTTGGTCTCGTGTCTAATTTTCTGAAAATATTTTCTATGACATATTGTAAATAATTTTGGTGAAACTGTATCTTCCTGACGTAAAGTTCTTCACGGTCTTAATTTTTCCAGGATTTCATGTAACGACCGCAGGAACCCCTCTTTATATATATTTTCGAGCAGTATTAGCATAGTTCTGATGTAATTTTTTTGTTCCCGCAATGAATTTATACGGTTTTGTGCTCCACTGTGTTGCAACGGTTTTCGTGCAACAAAAGCAAAGTTGTTATCGTGGTTTATTATGTTCTGTTGTTTTCTTCTAGTTGATTCATTGTGTGTGGAGGATCATGGCCGAATAATTTCTTCGGAATAGCTCGCCTCTCCCACGAGGTTGGTGCCTTTTCCAAATTTAAATTCTTATTCTATTCCTAAGGTCCCTCAGTGAAGAGTTTGTAATCACACGGTAACAAATCCAATGGACGGATAGTTGTTAAGATCTTTTATCGCCTTTCTTATACAAGTTTATCTCATTGCACACACCCAGTTTATATTTACACTGAGGAATTAAGTGGGGCGGAACTCTATTATATACTTCTACTTCCTGTATCCGGGTTACTCTGCTACTGTTTCATTCCTCTCCTGGGGCCTTCCCTCTTTTCATATTTTGAAGTGAAATGTTTACTTCCTCGTGCGTTACCAGCGGCATTTCACAAAATACTGGTAAGTTTCTTCGTACTTAATGTCTTTGATGTATAAATGTTTTTTGTGACTTCTTCAACTCTCTTTCAATTATCCTCCATTTTCCTGCATTTTAATGTCTTCCCCACTTTTTGTCTTCCAGTGATATAATTTGTTGATAAACCCCTCGGTGTTTATTTTGTTTTTGAAAATGTTTCATATTCTTTCCTTTTTTTATGGTTTCTGCGATCTAATCCATGTTTCTTTTTCTTTTTTTTTCTTTTCGACTTTTGTTGATAAGCTTATTATATTTCTCACCTTTTCTATTTCATCTTTGTTGTTATTTTCATCTCCTCTCTCCTTTTCGTAATCTTAGGGAGCATTTCTGAATACTAGTTGGCATTGGTTGTATTAGCTCACCGGTTACTTTGCCAATTATCTTAGCATTTTTGTGTCAGTCATTCAACTTATCAGAGTTACACTCAGCATTGCTTTAAACCTGAAGAAATCTGTTCGCTATTTCCAATGATAGGCTGTTTTGAAGGTTTGGGGCATATCTATTTATTTTTAATCAGGTTCTTTCTTTTTCTTCCGAAACTTAATATGGTTACTTCCTGTGTTTACTTTGTTGAGAACAGTGACATTTTTTATCAAGTGTTGTTCTTATCCGCTTTTAATGGATTTTGATATCAATCCATGTTTCTCCATTTGGACTTGGTTTTCCACGTCAATTAGCTCCCTCTTCTTTCAGAAAGAATGTGGTCATTATTTTCATATTATATATTCCCAGTAAAATTTAAAGCCATTTCACCTGTTATCCATTTCTCACACTCCAAATTTTTCCATAAACGCTGGTCCATTTTTCGGTTTGCTAACTTTTGTATTGAAGTCTCGCATGAGTAGTATTATATAATCTCTTTCTTCTTACAGGCTGTCTGGGACATGCCGTCACAAAATGTTTTTATTTCTTCACCCTAGATTTGAGAAGTCGGTGCATATACTTGTGTTACTTTCAGGGTGTATATTTACCTAGTCTAATTATTCATTCATACTGTTCTGTCAGATATTATCGCTGGATTTTTATCAATACTCTATGCAAGATTTCTGTGAATTGTGAAATCTTACACCTTCCTTCTTCTTTAGTAAAATAGGTGTTTTTATCTTGGAGCTGAATTATTTTTTCTTCATTTCTGTAGATATCACTTAGACCTATTAATTAACCCACTATTTGTTTTATAATCCATGACATTAAGGTATCATGTTTGTAATCATCTTATTTATATTTTTTTGTTATATTGTAAATATGTATTTCTTCATGGATTTCATCTCGTAAAGTGTATTGGTCTCTGATTCCTGAGACACTACCTATTCACTTTGTTTGGCTCACTCTAGTGTGTTTTGACTTTCATTAGTGTGTGAGGGTAATGAACCGAAATGGCTCAGAAATCATCCTGTAAGTGTAATATATATATATAGACAGTGGGATCGTGACAAATAATCTCAATCTCAGGCTCATGTATTTAACCATGGTGAGATGTGGTTTTGTGTAAAACATTCCCCTATTTATATTAACAAATAAATCATTATCAACGCCACCTTATACATACTCACTACACACTATGTGTATATATATATATATATATATATATATATATATATATATATATATATATATATATATATATATATATAAAGAAGTATATTAATCCTTGGATTATTCGTTATAACAGAGCCAAAGGCAAGACCGAACGCCGGCAATAAATAGTCATGGAGTACATCTCAATTGTAATTGGTGTTCCTAGTTAAGTTTCCATACCTAACCAAAATGTACAGTATCCTCCTCCCAATTTTGATAATACCTTGGGCGGTCTTTCGTTGTTTTTGGAGACATCAAAACACTCATATAGTATTCAGTTCAATCTTAAACAATAAGAAAACAATTCATAACCAAAAGTTTTGGAGTCAGCTCTTAACAGAAAAGAGTATAAAGCATCTTTCCTCTCACATCCTTCTTTCTGATCGTCACTGCGGGTTCTGTCAGGGACGTTCCACTGGCGATATTCTCACCTACCTTTCAGACTCCTGGTCATCCTCCTTTCGGGACTTTGTCGAAAAGTTTCTAAATTATTACATTTGGACATCTCAAAGGTTTTCGATCGAGTCTGGCATAACTTTTTAATTTCCAAACTGCCCTCTTAATTTTTCTATCCTTCTATTTGTGCCTTCATCAATAGTTATTTTTCTGGTCAGTTCTATAGCCGCTGTTGTAGATTACCACTGTTCTTCTACGAGAGTTATTCAACAGTGAAATTCCTCAGGGCTCTGTCCTATCACCAACTTTCTTCCTTTCATTCATCAATGACTCATCTAAGGTACATTTAATCCCATGACTTCGTATGTTGATGACTTCAATTTTCACCTTCCATTACGGAGCTCTGGAACGTCCATCTCCAGCAGTTACTTCAACAAACAAGTGGATGAAGCTATGGCGCTACCTAATTTTTAACTTAGCTTGTATCTCAGACCAGCAGGCATAAGAAATTTTGTTTTTAATGTAGACAAAGACTCAGTTCCTATCACCTCTTATCCCGACAGAATCTTCCACAGGAGTACCAACAAATTTTGACACATTCAGTTGAATCCTTGTATCATCCTTGAACATGCTTTACTCACTCACTCGGGACTTATCTTTGGAAAAGATCATAATTACATGTCTCTTTGTCAAATCTGCCTCCAAGAGTTCAGACGTACTAAGACGACTCTGTACCTTCACTTTATCCCTGCACAGTAATTCTCTTTATACACGGGTTTTCTATCGAGTGGGGCTACAACTCCTCGTGTGTAGGGGTCCCCACATACAGCTCTTCCCAACAAGTAAATAAGGCTTTTCATCTCATTAACTCTCTTACTCTTACAATCCTTTCAACCCCACTTTTTCGTAACTTGTCTCTTTATCTCTTTTTCTATGGCTACTAGTGTGGTCACTGCCTCTGTGGACAGTGTGCTTGCCTCACTCCACCTCTACGACGGATGCTTAGCACCCGTCTAGCAACAAACTCTTTATCCTTTTTCTTTAAACCAACTCTTTAATGCAAGAGTTGGCCGCTACTCCAAGTCGTTCATTTATGCAACAGGTCAACTCTTGAACTGTTTCCCTCTGTATTTCCTACTTCATATGATCTTCCAGTTTTTCAAATGCAGTGTGTCTAGGCATCTCAGGGTTGTAAGATCTTGACTTATTCCTCTTTTGTATTTTTTTTCTTGGGTGGGATGTAATTCTGGCTCCGGGCCTTTGGTTCCTTCTTCCTTCATTAAATAAATATATATATATATATATATATATATATATATATATATATATATATATATATATATATATATATATATATATATATATATATATATAATGTGTGTGTGTGTGTGTGTGTACAATCATTTTGGCAGTGTTCAAGATATCTTCGGCTGTTTTTAGACATCAAAACATACATTGCAATATGCAATATGATCGTAAACACTAAGAAAACAAAGCATGAACAAGAAGAACAGCGAGAAAATTACAAATTAACAATATGCACAGCCCCTCCTGATTTGGGTAGAGTTCTGTAATCTTACTTAGACACCAAAATATTTGCACTGGAATATGCATTATATCCCTAATCGCTAAGAAATAATGCATAAATAATAGCACAATAAGAAAAATGGTAAACTCCTTTTTGCCTAATGTGCACAGTACCCTCCTAAATCGGGTAGTGTTCTGCTGTCTTTCAGTTGTATTTAGATATCGAAACAGACAATGGGGAATATCCAGTTTAATCGCTAAGCAATCAGAAAACAATGCACAAACACAAATTAGCTCAAATATTTATTTCGTAATTTACAGTACTCCTCTTAATTTTAGCAGAGTTCCTCCGGTCTTTCAATTGTATTTTTAGACATTTCAAAAGATACGTGGGAGTTATCCAATGTAAATAGATACTAGGAGAGTACAATGCCTAAACAACAAAAAGGGTAGAAAAGGAAAATGGCTGCAGTATTTTTAATTTTCCGGAAATCAAAAGTTTCTCAAACAGTAGAAGTAATGGTGGGACTTCGTTCGCACACACACAAAAATTCTTCATTTTCAATATGCCCCTCACAAATTGGTTATACATATAAACTGTCCAGCACACATCTTTTTGCTGGTGTTTATGTTATATGATAAGTTAAAGAAAAATAAAGAAAAATGAAACTTGTTGAAGAGTACGCCAAAAAATAATTTCCCAACATCTTAACGCAAAATTTTAATTGGATCATGCAATATTGTAGGCATAACATAACACATTTTCATATGTAATCCACTGTATATATTATAGGTAAATAATATGTAGAACAGGTAGTTATAAAACAGTCTCTCCAGGTACAGTTAAAGAACACATCCTCTCTGTTTAGATGAACCAGGAATGTCAATCCACATATTGTATCTTACCTTAAATCATCAAGTTACTTCTCATAAACTACATGATGTATCTCAAACTTCCTCGTAGGCCAGACGAACAGCAATTTCATGACATAACTAAACACGTGGAGTGGGGCCCGCCCTAGCTCAGCCAGTCCACGTGATAGAAATTTTACCATACACTTTGTCCCCATGCTCTATATAGTGGTCAGAGAGACTCCCTTCAGACGGGAAGGGGGTTAGAGAGAGAAAGGAGAGAGCGGGTTGGCAAGCTGGTCTCGTATTAGTGTCGGCCTCTCTACTAACCTCGTAGCTCACCTTTTTTTTGGTAATTTGGTAGCAGTAAACTCTGTAACCCTAGTGCTGTATCTCACCTCGTTGACACTGCTGTCTCACTACTTGTTTCTACTTGATCGAGCGATTCATAACCAAGTGCCCTATCTCACTACAAGTACCTAAAACCATGCTAGCCGGGAGATGGGTGGCCAGATAACCTCCGCTGCATAATTACACCCCTCGGCTACGTCTACTTACATTAGTAAGCAGCGGTAATAACGAACCTACTATTCTCACATTAATTAGCAGTGGTAAAATCTAACTTACTTACCCTCATTTACATTGGAGAGCAGCGGTAAATATAAACCACAATCAAGCTACGCCTTATGAGTTTATGCTAAAGATATCTACCTCACTGCATTCACTGAGAGTGGAGGGCGAGCTGTAAATAAAGCCGATTATGTCTGGTCACACACAATCTATAACTAATAGCACTGTGTCTATGACTTCACACAATCAAACAAAAAATACAAACAAGCAAAATAGAGTTGAGATAGGTGTCTCACTCAACGCAGCTTAACTTCGTTCCTAATCACTCCTAAATTATAACTCCACAATTACTTATATCAAACGATGTAATATGTCTCATCAACAACTTTGTTTAGTATGGGTGCAAGTTGGTCTCAACATCTGCAGTGAAAATCAAACACTCACAAGACGCAGATCTGAACAAGGAAAGAAGACTCTGCATCTGTGTGTTGACCCAACTTCAGGACATTCTTCTCCCAAACAAACATCTCACCTCCACTCACCACGACCTCCAACGTTCTCCATCCCCAACAATTCTCTCCAACATCTTCCTACCACTACCACAGTGTAGCATAGTGGGTTTGAGTTGTCATCACCTGCTTCGTCATAACCCGTCAATCAGTCCGAGTGCCTGACAACTCCTGCCTGTCTCGCCTGGCCACTAGTAGTGACACCGAGCGATGATGCTTCATAAATAGAGTCTGATCTACCTCAACTCAAATTTCTAATAAGTGATTGTATGACATCTGACCTCCACCACTTGTAAGAGAAGAGCGAGGTTCTTGACTCCCAGATGTAATCAACAAACAGTAAAGACCACGACTGTATTTCCACTGTTATTCTAGTGAGTTGATTTATTCTAATTAAGGCATGTATTAGTTAACACCTCAATACTTACATGTAATTATCTCATTGATCACTTAGCCAACGAACTAGCAATTATATATATATATATATATATATATATATATATATATATATATATATATATATATATATATATATATATATATATATATATATATATATATTTTTATGTACAGGAATACCAAAGGTTAGTAACAGTTTTCCTCCAAGAGAAAACAAAATATTAATAGAGAGCCACTTCAAGATCTGATCATTTTGAGATGATTTGACACATTGCGTTTGAGCATCGGAGTATCATAGGCAGCAGGAAATAATAGATAGAGGGGGAGACAGCCTGTTCTGGTGCATAAATGAAAGACTGTAGTAATGAGCAACTCTTGCATTAGAGAGTTGGACACAAAAGGGATGAGAGTTTGCTGCCAGAGTGCTACGCGCTCGTCGTAGAGGCGGAGGGACGTAAGACAGTTCAGAGGAGCACTATCGCTAGCTTTATTAGAAAAGAGATAAGAGGGCAATATGCAAAAGTGCATAGACAGAAGAAGGGAAGGGAGGAGAGTTGATGAGACGAAAGCCTTTGACTCAATCTGTTTTCTACAGCTGGGGAGCCTCCCCACACATGACAAAATTATTCCACACAGTGGACGATAAAACTTGTATAGAAATAACAATTGTCCAGGGCGGGTGCCGGCTTGTACACACCTGGAAGCAGATTTTACTAGAAATGTAATATGATCTTTCCAAGATAAGTTCCGAGTAAGGATGATCAAGGGATGCAGGATTAAGCCGGAATAGTTACTAAACATTAATGGGTATATTTCGTGGAAGATTTTGTCGGTTGATACGTGTAAGAACTGAGCCTTAGATGAGCTAAGACAACCATATTATTTTTACCCCAGTCAGAGATACGAGCTGTCGATTCTGACTGGGAAATATGGTTGTCTTTAATGCATCTAAGACTCAGTTCTTACACGTATCAACCCGACAAAATCTTCCACAGGTATACCCATTAATGTTTAATAATATTCAGCTTAATCCTGCATCATCCTTGAACATGCTTGGGGTTTCATTTACTCGGAACTTATCTTGGAAAGATCATATTACATTTCTAGTAAAATCTGCTTCCAAGAGATTGGGTGTGGTAAGCCGACACCGCTCTTTCTTTACCCCTGGACAATTGTTGACTCTATACAGGGGTTTTATCCGCCCCTGTGTGGAATACAACTCTCATGTGTGGGGAGGCTCCCCACATACAGCTCTTCTCAATAGGGTGGAGTCAAAGGCTTTTCGTCTCATTAACTCTCCTCCTTCTTACTGACTCCCTTCAACCTCTGTCTCTTTGCCGCACTGTTGCATCTTTATCTATTTTCTATCGCTACTTTAATGGTCACTGCTCCTCTGAACTGTCTGCTTGCATTCCTCCACCTCTACGACGGGCGCGTAGCACCCGTCTGGCAGCAAACTCTCATCCCTTTTCTGTCCAGCTCTCTAATGCAAGAGTTAACCATTACTCCCAGTCTTTCATTTATGCAACAGGTCAGCTCTGGAACTGTCTCCCTCTATCTGTATTTCCTGCTGCCTATGATCTCCAGTCTTTCAAACGCAGTGTGTCCAGGCATCTCAAAATGATCGGATCTTGAATTTGGCTCTCTATTGTATTTTGTTTTTCTCTTGGAGGAAACTGTTACTGCGGGCTCATGGCCTTTGGTTCCTTCTTCCTCGCAAAAAATATATATATATATATATATATATATATATATATATATATATATATATATATAATTGCTTAGTTCGTTAACTAAGTGATAGTTTTTTATGGATAGTTATGTAAGTGGTGAGGTGTTAACTAATACAGCCTTGGTTAGAATAAATCAACTCACTAGAATAGCAGTGGAGATACAGTCGTGGTGTTTGCTGTTTGTTGATTACATCTGGGGTCAAGACACTCGCTCTCCTCTTCCTGGTGGTGGAGGTCAGATGTCACACACGTCACTTGGTAGAGTTTAGTTGAGGTAGGTCAGGTCCTGGTATGAAGCATCAGCATTCGGTGTCCTTACTAGTGTAGGCAGACAGGCAGGTGTTGTCAGGCACTCGGACTGATTGACGGGTTATGACGAAGCAAATGATGACAATGCTGACCTGCTTGCCTCACTGTGGTAGTGGTGGTGGGGAAGATGTTGGTGGGGGTTGTTGGGGATGGAGAACGTGGAGGTCGTGGTGGAGGGTGGTGTTTGTTCAAGGAGGGAGAAAATGTCCTGAAGTTGGGTCAACACACAGATGCACTTTCTTCTTTCCTTGTTCACTTCTTCGTCTTGTAGTGTTTGATTTTCCTTACTTGTTGAGATTAACTTGCACGCTTGTAAAGTTGTTGATAGACGTATTTTATCGTTGATATTGTTTCTCGTAATTGTGGAGTTGTGATTTAGGAGTGATTAGGGACGAAGTTAAGCTGCGTTGATGGGACACCTGCTCTCGCTCTCTATTTTGCTTGTTTGTTTTTTTGTTTGATTGTGTGAAGTCGCCAATTTGTGCGTAGTTGTAGATTGTTGTGATTGAGACGTTAATCGGCTTTATTTACAGCTCGCCACCACTCTCAGTGAATGCAGTGAGGTAGATATCGTAGCATAAACTCATAAGGCGTAGCTTGATTGTGGTTTATTTTTACCGCTGCTCACCAATGTAAATGAGGGTAGTAAGTTCGTTTTTACCACTGCTCAGCAATGTGAGAGTAGTAGGTTCGTTATTACCGCTGCTTACTAATGTAAGTAGACGTAGCCGAGGGGTGTAATTATGCAGCGGAGGTTATCTGGCCACCCATCTCGATAGCGTGGTTTTAGGTACTTGTAGTGAGATAGGGCACTTGGTTATGGATCGCTAAGCTCGGCCAGAATTAAGTAGTGAGACGTAGTGTCAACGAGGTGAGATACAGCACTAGGGTTACAAAGTTTACTGCACAAAGTTATAAAAAAAGGTGAGCTACAGTTTAGTAGAGAGTGACACTAATGTCTGACCTTCTTGCCAACCCTTCTCTCCCCTTTCTCTCTCTAACCCCCTTCCGATCTGAAGGGAATCTCTCTGACAGTATATAGAGCATGGGGAGGATGTGTATGGTAAAATTCCTATCACGTGGACTAACTGGCTAGGGCTGGTTACTCCACGTGTTTGGATATGTCATGAAATTCTTGTTCGTCTGGCCTACGAGGAAGTTTGAGATACATCATATGGTTATGAAGTCTTGATGGTCTAGGACAACAAAGGTTGTGGATATACAATATGTGGATTGACATTCCTGGTTCATCTAGGCAAGGGGATGTGTTCTTTAACTCTTCCTGGAGGACTCAGACATAACTACCTGTTCTACATATTGTTACCTATAGCTATATACAGTAGTTACATATAGTATTGTGTTATATTATTGCTACATGCCTGGCTATTGCATGATCCGAGCAAAATTTTGCGTTAGGATGTTGGGAAGTTATTTTTTGGCATTTTTTACTCTTCAACAAGTTTCATTTTCTTGTTTTCTTTAACTTATCTTATAGCATAAACACCAGCAAAGATGGTGGTATACAGTTTATGCCTGTATAACCAATTTGTGAGGGGCATATTGAAAATGAAAGATTTTTTTGTGTGTGTGAACGAAGTCCACCATTACTCCTACTGTTTGAGAAACTTTTTGATTTCCGGAGAGGGTTAAAAATACTGCAACCATTTTCCTTTTCTCTTTTTATTTTTGTTGTTTAGGCATTGCTCTCCTAGTGTCTAGCATTACATTGGATATTCCCACGTATGTTTTGATGTCTAAATACAATTGAAAGACCGGAGAATACTGCCAAAATTAAGAGGAGTACTGTACATTACAGATAGGATATTTGAGTATTTTTATTGTTTGTGCATTGTTTTCTTAGTGCTTAGCATTAAACTGGATATTCCCATGTGTGTTTCGATATCTAAATACAGCTGAAAGACAGCAGAACACTGCCAGAATTAGGAGGGGTACTGTGCACATTGGTAGGGTTTTGCATTTTTTCTTATTGTGCTGTTATTTATGCATTGTTTTCTTAGCGTTTAGGGATATATTGCATATTCCAGTGTGTGTTTTGGTGTCTAAGAGGAGCCAAAAGACCACAGAACTCTACCCAAATCAGGAGGGGTGCTGTGCATATTGTTAGTTTGTAATTTTCTGTTTTTTTTCCTTGTTCATGCTTTGTTTTCTTAGTGTTTACGATCATATTGCATATTGCGACGTATGCTTTGATGTCTAAAAACAGCCGAAAGATCTCAGAACACTGCCAAAATGATTTTACACACACACACACACACACATTATATATATATATATATATATATATATATATATATATATATATATATATATATATATATATATATATATATATATATATATATATATATATATTATTTAATGAAGGAAGAAGGAACCAAAGGCCAGGAGCCAGCAATCCATCCCACCCAAGAAAAAAAATACAAAAGAGGGCCAAATTCAAGACTCTTTAATTTCGAGATGCCTAGACACACTGCGTTTGAAAAACTGGAGATCATATGAAGTAGGAAATACAGAGGGAGACAGTTCCAGAGTTGACCTGTTGCATAAATGAACGACTTGGAGTAGCGGCCAACTCTTGCATTAAAGAGTTGGACAGAAAAAGGATAAGAGTTTGTTGCTAGACGGGTGCTAAGCATCCGTCGTAGAGGTGGAGGGAGGCAAGCACACAGTCCACAGGGGCAGTGACCACTGAAGTAGCCATAGAAAAGAGATAAAGAGACAAGTTGCGGAAAAGAGACAGGTTGAAAGGAGCCAGTAAGAGTAGGAGAGTTAATGAGATGAAAAGCCTTTGACTCTACCCAGTTGGGAAGAGCTGTATGTGGGGACCCCCCACACATGAGAGTTGTACTCTACACAGGGGCGAAGAAAACCCGTGTATAAAGACAACAACTGTACAGGGGTAAAGAAGGTACAGAGTCGGCTTAGCGCGTCTAATCTCTTGGAAGCAGATTTGACAAGAGATGTAATTATGATCTTTCCAAGATAAGTCCCGAGTGAATGAAACCCCAAGCCTGTTCAAGGATGATGCAGGATTCAGCTGGATATTATTAAAAATTTGTTGGTACTCCTTTGGAAGATTCTGTTGGGATGATAGGTGTAAGAACTGAGTCTTTGATGCATTAAAAACAAAATTTCTTATACCCCAGTCACAGATACAAGCCAAGTTACACATTAGGTGTGCCATAGCCTCATCCCTTGTTTGTTGAAGTAACTGCTGGGATGGACGTTCCAGGAACCGTATGGAAAGATGAAGGGTGGAGTCATCAGCATACGAGTCGATAGGGTTAAATGTACAGCTTAGATGGTCATTGATGAATGAAAGGAAGAAAGTTGGTGATAGGACAGAGCCCTGTGGAACTCCACTGTTGATAGCTCTCGGAGAAGAACGATGGCTGTCTACAACAGCGGCTATAGAACGACCAGAAAGGAAGCTATTGATAAGGCAAATATAGAAGGATAGAAACCGTAAGAGGGCAGTTTGGAAATTAAAAATTTATGCCAGACTCGATCGAAAACCTTTGAGATGTCAAGTGTAATGGCAAAGCTTTCGACAAAGTCCCGAAAGGAGGATGACCAAGAGTCTGAAAGGTATGTGAGAAGATCGCCAGTGGAGCGTCCCTGACGGAACCCGTATTGACGATCAGAAAGAAGGTTGTGATAGGAAAGATGCTTTATAATTTTTCTGTTAAGAACTGACTCGAAAACTTTTGGTTATGAATTGTTTTCTTATTGTTTAGGATTATACTGAATACTGCTATGTGTGTTTTGATGTCTCAAAACAGCCGAAAGACCGCAGAACATTGTCAAAATAAGGAGGGATACTGTACATTTTGGTTGGGTATGGGTATAGCTAGGGTATGAGTACAATAGGGATATTGCTCCATGACTGTTTATTGCCAGCGTTCGGTCTTGCCTTTGGCTCTGTTGTAACGAATAATCCAAGGATTAATATATATATATATATATATATATATATATATATATATATATATATATATATATATATATATATATATATATATATATATACACTAGTGGTAGTGAATAGGGGAAGGTACTGTCTTAGGTGGCGTTGACTGTGGGACCCCCTTTAGATACACAGGACTCCACCGAATATACTGAATAAGTTGACACAAAAATTACATCTCACCATAAACCATGAGCCTGGGAGGTGAGATTATTTGTCACGATCCCCCAGCCAAACGTAGATTCTGCTCTTACTGTAATGATTTCTGGGACATTTCGGTTGGATTACCCTCTACTAATGGTCAAACCACACTACTTATATTCAGTGAGCCACTGAAAGTGAATAGGTAGTGTCTCAGCAAATCAGAGACCGGTACACTTAACGAGATGAAATCCATGAAGAAATACATGTACAATATAACAAGCCTCGCAGATGATTACAAACTTGACACCTTAATGTCTGGATTATAAAACAATAATTGGGATATTGTAGGTCTAAGTGATATCCACAGAAATGAAGAAAAAATAATTCAGCTCCAAGATAAAAACACCTATTTTACTAAAGAAGAAGGAAGGTGTAAGATTTCTAATTCACAGAAATCTTGCATAGAACATTGATAAATCCAGCAGTGTATCTGACAGAGCAGCATGGATAGTAATTAGACTAGGCAAAACATACACCCTGAAAGTAACACAAGTATATGCACCGACTTCTCAAATCTAGGGTGAAGAAATAAAAACATTCTATGACGGCATGTCCCAGACAATGTAAGAAGAAAAGACCATATATTATACTCATGAGAGACTTCAATGCAAAAGTTAGCAAACCGAAAAATGGACCAGCGTTTATGGAAAAATTTGGAGTGTGAGAAATGGATAACAGGTGAAATGGCTTTAAATTTTACTGAGATGTATAATATGAAAATAATGACCACATTCTTTCACAAAGAAGAGGGAGCAAATTGACGTGGATAAGTCCAAATGGAGAAACATGGATTGATATCAAATCCATTATAGCGGATAAGAACAACACGATAAAAAATGTCACAGTTATCAACAAAGTAAACACAGGAAGTAACCAGATTAAATTTCGGAAGAAAAAGAAAGAACCTGATTAAAAATAAATAGATATGCCCCAAACGAAAACAAAGCAGCCTTTCGGTTGGAAATAGCGAACAGATTTCAGGTTTAAAGTAATGCTGAGTGTGACTCTGATAAGTTGAATGACTGACACAAAAATGCTAAGATAATCAGCGTAAGTAGCTGGGAGAGCTAATACAACCAAAGCCAACCAGTATTCAGAAATGCTCCCTAAGATTACGAAAAGGAGAGAGGAGATGAAAATAAAAACAAAGATGAAATAGAAAGATTGAAATATAATAAGCTTATCAACAAAAGTCGAAAAGAAAAAAAAAGAAAAAGAAACATGGACCAGATCGCAGAAACCATAAAAAAAGGAAAGAGTATGAAACAGGTCCGAAGTAAAATGGCACCAGGGACGCAGCAAATTATATCACTGGAAGATAAAAGTGGTGAAGACATTAAATGCAGAGATGGGATGGTGAAGAGAGTTGAAGAATTCACAAAGAACAGTATGCATCAAAGACATTAGTACCAATAAGAAACTTACCAATTGACACAAGTGAAATACCACTGGTAACGCACGAGGAAGTAAACATTTCACTTCAAAATATGAAAAGAGAGGAAGGCCCCAGGAGAAGATGAAACAGTAGCAGATTTACTGGCGGATGCAGGAGTAGAAGTATATAATAGGTTCGCCCACTTAATTCCTCAGTGTATAAACATGGTGTAATGCAATAGATATTTTCTTGTATAAGAAAGGCGATTGCAAAGATCTTAACAACTATCGGTCCATTAGTTTATTACCATGTGTTTACAAACTCTTCACTGAAGTCCTTAGGAATAGAATAAGAACAAATTTGGAAGAGCACCAACCTCGTGGGGAGGCAGTATTCCGAAGAGGGTATTCGACCGCTGATCATCCACACACAATGAATCAACTAATTAAGAAAACAACAGAATATAATAAACCACAGTGCTTAGCTTTTGTTGATTACGAAAACGGTTGCAACTCAGTGGAGCACAAAGCCATTATAAATTCATTGCGGGAACAAAGAGTACATCAGAACTTTGTAATACTGCTCGAAAATATATATAAAGAGGGGACTACTACAGTTAAGTTACATGAAGTCCTGGAAAAAATTAAGACCGTGAAGGACTTGCGTCAGGGAGATACAGTTTCACCAAAATTATTTACAATATGTCTAGAAAATATTTTCAGAAAATTAGACTGGGAGACCAAAAGAATAAACATAGATGGAGAAAACATCTGCGGATGTCACTGTCCTAATGTCATGAACAACAGACACATTGCAAGAAATGTTAAATAACCAGAACACAGTAAGTCTGAAAATAGGACTGAAGATGAGCCGCAGTAAAACAAAAGAATATTTAATCCAAATACACCAAAGAGCGTCATCAGAATCAGCGAAGAAATTCTTGAAGAAGTCGAGTAGTAAAATCATTTGGTGCAAATACTGAAACTAACGAGGAACCAAGATATGAAAATAAAAAGAGGCATTGCAATTGGATGGAAAGCTTTCGGTAAATACAGAGACATCATTAAAGGTAGCATGCCATTATGTATGAAACGAAAAGTATAATGCATGTATAATCCCAGCCATGGCGTGAGGTTATGAGATATGGAAACTGACAAAATCGATGGAAAATCAACTCATCCGTTCTCAGAGAACAATGGAAAGGTCACTGTCGGGAATATCTTTGGGAGACAGAAGATCAACTCGGGTGAGAGAGCAGACTGAAGTCGAACACATTATAGTAGTTTTAAAAGAACAGCTATAGAGGTGGGCCGATGATGTAGCAAGAATAAGGGATAGCCGAGCAAGAGGCTGAATGACTGGACTTCAAGAGACTGTATGCGTAGCATAAAAAAGGCTAGACAGGAGGTGGAGAAATGGGATAGATAAGTTTACAGGCAAAACGTGGCAGTAATTGGGCTGGGGAAGGCCTTTGTTCAGCAGAGGACTTGCAATGGCTGCTGCTGTTGCTGATGGTGATGGTGATGTGATACACACACACACACACACACATAATGTATATATATATATATATATATATATATATATATATAAAATACTATAGCAGTAGCCGTGTGTGTGGGGGGGGGGGTGTAATTTGGGCAGCCGAAACTACACATTCAAATCGCACCTAAATTGGCACAGAAATGGCAAAAAATTCGCTGATGTAAAAAAACTTAGTCCCATGACGATTGAAAAACTTTTACTATATTTAATGAGCAATCACATTTTGACCAAAAAACGCTGCTCCTGGCGCTCGGCATAGGATCTCCACAGAATTTTTTGCTCACAGGTACAACTAAAGTATTTCGGACTTGAGATAGGATAATTTGGGTTCCATTCCCGAAGCTGCAAATAGCACGATCAGTTGGTTAACTGCAAAAAATCCAAGTGACAACGTTACACTAGAACAGCATATAAACGCGATAGTCCTCCGCAGGAGCAAGTGCGAGGGGCCCGAAGGGCCCACGATCACTTCTATACATATAGAAAGCAGTAAAGTATAAGGAAAGAGACTCTCGAGGGTCGAGAGGGAATGAACGATGTTATCATGCATAGTCCTGTCTGGGGATTTTCTTCCAACTTTTTCTCGTAACCGTGCCAAAGCAAAGCACTCATTCCTCTCATATAATTAATTCATAAGTGGTCCTAGAACTGAGGAATTCAGCAGAAGACCCTTGACTTTAATCCTTGTCACGCATGGAAACCTTTGTGACCAAAATCCTCGAGGAATATGCAAGGGACAATGTCCACGTGACAGAATATAAGAGAGAGAGAGAGAGAGAGAGAGAGAGAGAGAGAGAGAGAGAGAGAGAGAGAGAGAGAGAGAGAGAGAGAGAGAATAAAACTTCTGTTTTACAGTTCCGACCTGACGATGTTTGGGTGATGGCGTTGCCGAAGACTGGAACAATGTGGATGCAGGAGGTTTTGTGGACAATGGTCCACAACCCCAACCTGGACAACCCACGGGCCAGTGATCCCCTCCTGATGCGCTCTATGGATGTTAGGTAAGAGAGAACGAGGTACCACACCTCAAGTATGCTATAAATCTCTCTCTCTCTCTCTCTCTCTCTCTCTCTCTCTCTCTCTCTCTCTCTCTCTCTCTGTGGGAAACGAAGAAACGAAAACAGGAAATGTTCCGAGTGCATTCTTGTATTCACATCTTCACGAGAGAACAAAACTCCTGAAGACGTGAATAAAGAAAATCACTATGGTCACTTTGTTTCCCTCTTTCTAATGGATAAGAGCATATCTATGAGTCATGTGAAACCAAGTTATTCATTTGTGAGTGTGCACGCGCATGTACAGTATGTATTTATATTTAGACCTGTTGCATAAATGAAGGACTAGGAATAACGGTTAACTCTTGCATTAGAGAGTTGGACAGAAAAGGGATGAGAGTTTGCTGTTAGAAGGGTGCTACGCACATGTCTTAGAGGTGGAGGAATGCAAGCAGACAGTTCAGAGAAGCAGTGACCATTGAAGTAGCGATGAAAAAGAGATAAAGAGGCAACAGTGCAGCGAAGAGACAGAGCGTGAAGGGAGCCAGTAAGAGGAGGAGAGTTAATGAGACGAAAAACCTTTGACTCCACCCTATTGAGAGGAGCTGTATGTGGGGAGCCTCCCCACACATGAGAGTTGTACTCTAAACAGGGACGAATAAACCCCGTGAATAAAGTCGACAACTTTGCAGGGGTAAAGAAGGCACGAAGTCGGGGTAGCACACCTAATATCTAGGAAGCAGATTTGTAAAAAGAGATGCAATGTGATCTCTCCAAGATAAGTTCCAAGTAAATGAAACCCCAGGCATGTTCAATGATGATACAGGATTGAAATGGATAGTATTAAACATTAGTGGGTACTCCTGTGGAAGATTTTGACGGGTTAATAGGTGTAAAAATTGAGTCATTGATGCATTAAAAACAAGATTATTTTTACCCCAGGCAGAGATACGAGCCAAGTCAGACATTATAGTAGGTGTGCCATAGCCTCATCCCTTGTTTGTTGAAGTAACTTCTGAGATGGACGTTGCAGAAGCCGAATGGAAAGATGAAGGGTGGAATCATCAGAGTGCGAGTGGATAGGGTTAGATATACAGCTTAGAAGATCATTCATGAATAAAAGAAAGCGAGTTGGTGATAGGACAGAACCCTGAGGAACACCAATGTTGATAGATCTAGGAGAAGTACGATGGCCGTCTACAACAGCTATAGGACGACCAGAAAGGAAGCTATAGATGAAGGCACATATAAAAGGATAGAAACCGTAAGAGGGCCGTTTGGAAATTAAAGATTTATGCCAGACTCGATCAAGTGCAATGGCAAAGCTTTCGCCAAAGTCCCGAAAGGAGGATCACCAGGAGTCTGAAAGGAAGGTTGGAAGATCGCCAGTGGAACGTCCCTGACGGAACCCATACTGACGATCAGAAAGGTTGTGACAGGAAAGATGCTTTAAATTTTTTCTGTTGAGACTAGACTCAAAAACGTCTGTGACACAGGATGTTAAAACAATTGGACGATAGAGTTTACCTAGGCAGGGTGTAAGCACAGAAGCACAGTTCTTGAGGACAACAGGAGGGATTCCATCAGGCCCATATACCTTGTTAGTACTGAGATCAGTGATGGCATAAAATACATCAGCTGAGGAAATTTTAATGTCAGCCATGAGCAAGTCAGAGGGGGGAAGTGATGGAGTAGCAGCACCAGAACCGTCTAAGGTGGAAATGGAGGAGAAAGTCTGAGCAAAGAGATCTCCTTTATCATTAGAAGAAATAGCTACATAGCCTTCAGAGAAAAAAAAAGAAGGAAAGGATGATGAGGTAAAGTTGTTAGAAAGGTTTTTGGCAAGGTGTCAGAAGGAGCGGGAAGAATTCGAGTTGGAGAGTTGAGAGCATTTAGTATGGAAGAAACACTCAGATGGTTCCCGGCCATGGATGCAATAATCATTCCAGGGAAAAAAAGAAGTACTGCCTGAGGGCCTCCCAATCAGCAGCTCCAAAGTGCCACAGACGATGTTTCCTTGGAGGGTCCACAGGCCGTACCGGAGTGATAGGACATGTTAAGGTAATAAGGTTATGATCAGAGAAGACCAACAGAGAGAAAAGATTAACAGTGTAATCAGAAGGATTAGTTGTGAGGAAGAGGTCAGGTATGTTGGAGCTCTCTCCAAGGCAGTCAGGGATACAGGTAGGGTGCTGTACAAGCTGCTCTAGGTTATGAAGGATAGAAAAGATGTAGGCTTGTTCACCAAGTGGATCAATGAAAGGATAGGAGAACCAAAGGTGGTGAACATTGAAATCTCCTAGAATGGAGATTTCAGAGAAAGGAGAAATGGATAGAATGTGTTCCATTGTAGAAGTAAGATAGTCGAAGAATTTTTGATAGTCAGTAGAATTAGGAGATACGTAAACAGCACAGATATATTTAGTCAGAGAATGACAGGAGAGCCAAAACCAGAGAGTAGAGAATTCAGAAGAATCAAGTTCAAGAACAAGAGAGCAAGGTAGGTCGTTGCATACATATACACAACAGCCACATTTGGCTTTGAAACGAGTATAGAGAAAGCAGGAGGATGCAGAAAAGGGTTTGCTGCCAGTTGCCTCAGACGGCTGAGTCTCTGTTAAAAAGAGAAGGTGAGGTTTAGAGGAGGAGAGGTGGTGTTCAGCAGAGAGAAAGTTAGAGGAAAGGCAGCGAATGTTGCAGAAATGAAGAAGTGAGTCAGACAGTGGTTCCAGGCATGTAGGGTCATCACCGGGAGAGGGATGGCTGATAGGGGCATTTATGGTCTCCCCCCCCCCCTGGGAACTCCGAGGCCTGGTCAGTGTTCGCCATTTTTCTTTAATTATGAAAAGGTAGTGTAGTGTGCACTGTGCATGAAGATTGAGTTTGACAGTTAGAGAAACTTGTATTGGAGAGCATGCTGGCCTACTTTCTGTGTAACTGAAACACTGAAAAAGTCCAGCAAAGAGGGATGGTCAGGGGCTAGTCCCGAGCGCTGATGAAACGGGAGCTCCAGCTCTCCCTGTCATCAGCTCTCCACCCACCTCGGGAGTACTGCCCTGCTCGACTGGTGTTACAGTCTTCTCCTTACTGTTTGATCAACTTTGTACAGCATTATCAGATGTCTTCTATTTTTCATGCATTCTCGTAGAAAAGCAGACTCATATTCATTATCAGGTCATGGCAATTATTGTATTTTGAAAATCCTGTTGAAAAGAAATATAATCAAAATCACTAATTAGAGAACATCTGCGCCAATATATCCACTTCACATTAAGCCATGCTTCACATAAGAATCATACCAGTGTATAATGCACCATAATAATCGATACAAACAAAACAATATAAAACACTATAACACATTATATCTATGTCTAGCACATTAAAGACCTTAAAATATCTCGTTTTGAGCTGAATACCGGCAGCATTTCTCGGTGGTCTATTCTCGCACGCACCCATCCATCCCTCCGCTCCTAGCCACAGACAGCTTGGGAGACCGCTGATACTTTGTTCACGGTTCTCTCACATGACGGTGTGAATTGAATACGACTCCACTTCAAGAGGGGTATTCCTCATCTGTACCAGCTCTGATGTAGATGACCATGTAAACACTGGTTTATAGAGGAGATCCTCATTATTCCAGTTTATCAAAGTCTTCACGCAAATGGCATCTAAATTTATCTTTGGGTTTCGACGAGGCCTCACTGTCATGTCACCATGCTCATTCCCATTTCTGATCATCGGGATTTTGTCAGCTGCAAATGATCTATCAGAAGCATTCTTACTACAGAGGAGAAAGGAGAGATGGCAGGATGTTTTCCAAGTGGGCATGGTATGCACCTCTTACACTCTTTTGAACCTCTGGAGTCTGCTTCTTGAGCCGCAACAAACTGGAGATCAGATGCAGAGGTCCGAATCTAAGGTGGTGTTTTACCTTGATTTCAAAGTACAAATTGAAGTAACATTCAAAACAGTACCTGACTAGGATTTCAAGTTTTCTCATCGAATCACCCTCCAGACCATGCTCCCTCATCTAAAGCATGAGGATTGCCTACGCTGTGGTTAACCACCTTGAATGGTTTATTAGTATGCATTTGAGCCCAGAGACTTGTGGACTCAAGGTGCCTGATTTCAGGACTCCAGCGAGCATGTAGCTGTTGTATTGATCAGTTAAGAGGGTCTTCGCTCCATTTTCAGGCAACTCTACGATCGTTTCATCACTTTCTATAGGCTTTAAGTCATAGCACACGGGCAGCTCGTTGATTTTCTCTATATGCTTGCCTATTGGCCCAGAAAAACCAGACTTGTGCGTTGTGAAACCATCGAACTCAGTGAGATGTCTCAATTGCAATTCATTCAAATGAAGGCAACATATAAGCCAATGACATTTATGTTCCAAGCGCTTTTCTAGGTGGGCTATTGCTCCTCCTTTCCACCCAGATATGGTATTCGTCGAGTCTCTTCCAAAACACTATGATCACCTCCGTGATTTAACAACCACTGATGCAGCGCTTGGGCTATTTTTTTTCTTCGGGTTTCTCGCCATCGGTCGGTTTTTAGAGAGTGAAGTGGGATAAGTAAAGTCCTTTGGGCTTCCATGTCACAGTGTAGTGATCTTTTGCTATAACAGCAAGATGGTAGCTTCCTGTATCATTGTCAAATGTCAGCACTTTGGTATTTTTGTCCACTTTCTCATAAAAAAATATTCCATGGATTGCCTATTGGCTATATATATATATATATATATATATATATATATATATATATATATATATATATATATATATGGAAGTGAAAAAGTTACTACATGACAGTATTGTGATACCAACTCTAACGTACGGAAGTGAAGCTTGGACATTGTTGGAAGGACACAAGTCAAGAGTGAGAGCAGTGGAAATGAGTTATTTAAGAGGAGCCTGTGGAGGCACGTGGAGAGACAGACTGACGAATGAGGATATAAAGGAGCGTTGTGGTGTGGATGTGGATGTGATAGGAAGCGTTATGAGGAACACACTGAGGTGGTTTGGCCATGTGGAGAGGATGGAGGATGAAAGACTGATGAAGAGAGTGTATGTGAGTGAGGTGGAGGGGGGAAGAGGGAGGGGAGGCCGTGGATGAGATGGAGGGATGGGGTGGAGAGGTATATGAGAGCGGGGGTGGGAGTTGGGAGCAGGGGAGTGAAATGGCGGGGGACAGGGCGACTTGGAGGCGATTTGTTTGTGGCCACCCCAAACGGGATTGAGGCGTCTGGCAATAGATATATATATATATATATATATATATATATATATATATATATATATATATAATATAAATAATCTATATATATATATATATATAATCTATATATATCTATATCTATCTATCTATCTATCTATATATATATATATATATATATATAATCTATATATATCTATATCTATCTATCTATCTATCTATCTATCTATATATATATATATATATATATATAATTTGTATTTATATAATTATAATTACATTTATTTCAAAGTATTTCAGTATTTTTTCATTGAAATTTGCCGAAACTGAGGATATTATGCAAAAAAAATATATTGTTTGATTAAATAGTTACTACTGCCTCTGCTCGCTACTCAGCTGCAGAGGCAGTCATAAAGGCAATGTATTTATTAGTACTACTACTGCAGTTTGTTTGTTTGTTAGTAGTTTGATTTTTTTAAATATGTGTTTTTAAGTTTATTTTTTGTAGGACTATTCATGCCCTTTATTTTTTTCTTTTTAAGAATACAGGCCCGGATTCGGAGGGGAGGGACATACGCCCCCCTCTTTTTTCAGAAGCCAATATATTTCTTTTTACTACAAGGTTCCAAGGTGGAGATAGAGGTGGGGAAATATTATGAACATTACTGCTCTGAATTTTTTTAATGCAAGTTTCCCAATTTTTCTGGCTCAAATTACACTGCCACTGATGCTTTACCGAACTTCCTTAGATTTTCAGCCTCTGATTGTGTAATACTTGGCCGTGGCAAGTCGAATTTCAGTCCTGGCAACCCCATCTTAAAGAAGACAGTGGCGCACGCCATTAATGTATATGCCAAATTTCAGTTTGAATGTGGATCGTGATATACTGAGCACTTTAAAAAATCCCGCTTTGGATAGAGTTGGAAGCTGTGGTCCTCAGAATTTTACCGACCAGGATGCTGAATTAAAATTGGCTGCCTAAGTCGGCCGTGCTTCTTAGCTAACCAATGAAAATGAAACATCTGTATAGTAAACACTATGCCAGTCTTTCTCAAGTTTGCCAGTTGCATGGTAAGCCTGGTGACGAGTGTGTGTGTATGTGTGTGTGTGTGTGTGTGTGTGTGTGTGTGTGTATCTGTGTGTGTGTGTGTGTGTGTGTGTGTGTTCTTACCTAATTGTTCTTACCTAATTGTATCTTTACAGGAATGAGTCAAGCTCGTACTGTCCCGTGTCTTATCGTACTTATCGTACATATCCTTAAATTTGTGATTTGTTTTGGCACACACTATGTCATTCGGTAGTGCATTCCACTGATCAATTGCTCTGTTTGGGAAACTGAATTTCCTCACGTCTTCATCACCTCTCTTCTTATGCAGTTTTTTACAGTGTCCTCTTGCTGATGCTTCCAAATATGATAAGTAATCATTTATGTCTATTTTCTCCTTCCCTGATATACATTTATATATAGCATTATCATGTCACATCTTTTCCTTCTCTCCTGTAGTGTTGGTAGATTCAGTTTATTTACTTTCCACGTAGCTTAGATCCCTTAAGCTTGGTATCCATCTTGTAGCGGCCCTTTGAACTTTTTCAATCTTGTCTATGTGTTTTTTGAGATGAGGACTCCAGACTACTGATGCATACTCCAGGGTTGGTCTGATGAATGATGTTATTATCCTTATTAGCATGTCTTCATTTATGTATGTGAATGCTATTCTCATATTTGCAAGCAGTGTATACATGTTCCGTACCTTCTCACTGATGTGGTCAGCCGGAGATGGTCTGTTATTGATAATCACACCTAGGTCCTTCTCTCTTTCTGACGTGTGTAGGGTTTTATTTCCTAACGTATAATCCCAATCAGGTCTTTTTCCACTTTTACCAAACTTGATTACATGACACTTGTCACACTGAATTCCATTTGCCATGTATTACTCCATTCATGAAGTTTATTCAATTCTTCTTGTAGCTCTGTGCAAGAGTCTGTGTTAGGTATTCTCCTTCGTATTTTTGCATCATCTGCAAACATATTTAAATAGCTTTCATTTTCAGTCTTACTGTCTATATCATTTATATATACTAAAAACATGATAGGTGCCAGCACTGAGCCGTGTGGTACTCCACTAGTCACTTCTTTCCATGATAAGGAGTTTCCCCTTAGTACTGTTCTCATTTCTTTTTTTATGAGAAAATCTTGCATCCAACAAAATAGTTTGACTCGAATTCCTCCTTGATGGTACAGTTTCCATAAATGTCTTTGATGTGGTACTGTGTCAAATGCTTTCTTGAAATCAAAATAGATACTGTCCACCCATCCTTCTCTTTCGTGTATTGTGTCTGTTACTTTGTCATAGTAGCTCAACAGATTAGTAACACATGATTTTCCTTTTCTGAAACCAAACTGTCTTTCTGTTATCATATTGTGTTCTTCTAGATGATTTACCCAAGCTTTTCTTATAAGCTTTCCTAATACCTTGCTTACAACACTGGTCAGTGATACTGGTCGATAGTTGAGTGGATTTTGTCTATTCCCTTTCTTGAATAAGGGGACAATATTTGCTTTCTTCCAAATATCAGGTAGTTTACCTTGACTCAAGGATTTCTTGAAAATTAAAAATAATGGTTTACTTAACTCCTTTGCACATTTTCGTAGCACCCAACATGAAATTTCATCAGGACCGTTTGCTTTTCCTCTGTCTAATTTACTTAACTCCTCCTGTATTACTTTTTCTGATATTTGTATATCTGGTAGTATGTGTGGGCATGCATGTTCCACATAGTCCCTCTCAAAATTTTTTTCTTCTGTAAAAACTAATTGGAAATTCTTATTTAGTGCTTCACAAATATCTTTCTCTTGTGTATTGGTGATTCCCTCATCCGTAATGGATTGTATTATATCTTTTACTTTGGTTTTGCTTCTGATGTAGCTGTAAAACAGCTTCGGTTGATCACTATTTTTATTAATGATATCCTCCTCAAACTGTTTTTGGGCTTCCCTCCTTATTCTTGTATAATCGTTTCTTGCCTGTTTGTAATTATTATATGCCCTTTCACTATTGTGTCTTCTGTATCTGTTCCACAACAAATCTCTTCTTTCTTTTGATTTTTTACATTCTATATTGAACCATTTCTGTATTTTCTTATCTGCTTCTTTGTGATGTGGGATGAACTTCTGGACTCCTATTTCATAAAATTCACAGAATTTTTTATATACAGCATTTAAATCTTGTCCTCTGCTCCTTTCCCCAATCAACTTCTAAGAAATACTTCTTTAGGTCGTGATAATTTCCCTTTTTATAGTTTAGGCTCTTTTTGTAACTTTCATTGCTGTTAACTATGTCATATGGTATCCTGAAGATGCAATTTAGTACTGCATGGTCGCTTTTGCCGAGTGGAGGGTGATATATTAAACTGTCAATATCATTTTCTTGCCTAGTAAATAAGAGATCTAGCATTGAAGGTACATCGAGTCCTCTTTTTCTGGTGGTTTTTCTCACACGTTGCGTTAGGAAAAACTCTTGCACGAGATCCAGGAGCTTTTGGTCCCAACAGCTTTCTTGGCTAATTATATCTAGAGTATTCCAATTTATATTTGTATTAAAATTTCCAGTTAGTATAATTCTTTCCGATTTCTCTTCCATTTTATGTAGTAATGCTCTTCAACTCTGAATTGTACTCTCTGCCAGGTCCTCATATTCGTCTCTTTCCCATGTGTTTGATCTGGGTGGCATGTACAAATTGGTTACAATTACTTTCCCTTCAGATATGTTGATCTCTACTGAAATCAGTTCTACTTGTGAGGGTATATCTTGTTTTATTTCATTGACTTTTAGATTTTTCTTAGTTAATATTATAATTCCCCCTCCTTTTTTTAAGTTTCTATCTCTTCTCCATATATTATATTCCTCTAAGTTTAGTATGTCATTTAATATCCTTGGTGTTAATTTTGTTTCGGTTAGGCATATTATATGTGGTTCATTTTCTCTGACATAATCATTCATCTCTAATAATTTAGATACCATTCCATCCACATTTGAGTACATCAACTTAATCATCTTGTTTATGGGTGGTGAACTGAATGAAAGGAAGGCAATGATTGATTATGTGTGTGTGGATGAAAGGATGCGAAGATGTGTAAAGGATGCAAGAGTGTATAGAGTTTGGGGGAGTGGACTTTCTGACCACTACTTGGTGGTGGCCAGAATTAGAATGCAAGTAAGATGGAGGAATAGAAGAAGGGAAAGACGAGAGGAAGGAGTAGTTGCAAGGAGAGTGGAAAGGTTACAAGAGGATGAGAAAAAGGCAGAGTATAAGAAAGAAGTGGAGGAACGATTGGGCAAATATGAACTGGAGCAGATGGGAGACGTGGAACGTGCGTGTAAGATATTTACAGAAGAAATATGTGCAGCATGTGCTGTGGTGTGTGGAAGGAAGAGAAGACGGAGGGGGGTGCAAGGAACAGCGTGGTGGTCTGAAGAGGTGAAACAGGCTGTGGCACAAAAGAAGAAAGCATACAATGAATGGATGAGAAATAGGGGCGTGGAAGAAGTTGAGAGGCGGAAGAGAGAGTTATATGTAGAAAGAAAGAGAGAGGTGAAGTAATGCAAGTATAAGTGGCTGGGGAATGGCTGGGAGAAGGAGGGAGGTGAAAAGACAGGAAGAGCGAGTAAGAAGAGAGTGGATGAGGAATTTGGAAGGAATTTGAGTGTAAAGTGGAGGGACTGTAAGAAAATGTTCTGGAGAGAGGTGAAAAGAGTAAGACAGGGTGGAAGTGAAGTTAGCAGGGGAGTGAAAGATAAAAATGGTAGATTACTAGTGGAGAAGGGAGAAAAAGTGAGCAGATGGAGAGAACACTTTAAGGAATTGTTGAACGTACAGGATGGAAGTAATGCAAGTATAAGTGGCTGGGGAATGGCTGGGAGAAGGAGGGAGGTGAAAAGACAGGAAGAAATCAGTAGGATAGAAGTTGTGGAAGCAATGAAGAAAGTTAAATTGGGGAAAGCCCCAGGAATTGATGGAGTGTGTGGTGAAATGCTGAAGCATGGGGGAGAGATAGTAGGAGAATGGATGTGGAAGATGTGCAGATTGGCCTGGGAGGAAGGTAGAGTCCCGGAGGATTGGAAGTCAGGTATAAGGAAAAGGGAAAAAAGAAGTGTGTGGTAATCATAGGGGCATTTGTCTTCTTAGTATAATAGGAAAAGTGCATGGTAGGATACTTATAGACAGAGTTAGAGAAAGAACAGAGAAATTAGTTGGAGAAGAACAGGGAGGCTTTAGGAAGGGAAGAGGTTGTGTAGATCAGATATTCATTCTTAGATCTTTAGTGGAAAAGTTTCTAGAGAAGGGAAAGAAGATTTGGAGAAAGCATATGACAGGGTGGATAGACAAGGATTGTGGAAAGTGTTAAGAATATATGGAGTAGATGGGAAGGTGTTGAATGCTGTGAAGAGTATGTACGATGGTGCGAAGGCTGCAGTGCGTGTGGATGGTGAACTAAGTGAATTTTTCTCTTTGAAAGTTGGTTTGAAACAGGGATGTGTCATGTCTCCATGGTTGTTCAATCTGTACATGGATGGGGTAATAAAAGAGGTACAAGGTAGGGTAGTGGATGTTGGAGTGGCCCTGGAGAGAGAGGGTAGTGTTTGGAAACTCCCTGTACTGTTGTTTGCAGATGATACTGTGCTGTTGAGTGAAGACGAAGGGGAGCTGCAAGGCTTGGTGGATGAGTTTCAGAGTGTGTGTAAGAAACGGAATCTAAAGGTGAATGTAGGGAAGAGTAAAGTGATGGTCTTTGAGAGAGGTGAAGTTAGTGAATGTACAGCGAGGTTGGATGGTGAGGAATTGGAAAATGTGAGTACGTTTAAGTACTTGGGTAGTGTGATGAGTAAGGATGGAGGTTTGGAGGGTGAAGTGCTTGAAAGGGTACAGTAGGGAAGAAAGGTTGCTGGTTCTTTGAAAGCAGTGATAAGAAACAGGGAAGTGAGCATGGAAGTGAAAAGTTACTACATGACAGTATTGTGATACCAGCTCTAACGTACGGAAGTGAAGCTTGGACATTGTTGGAAGGACACAAGTCAAGAGTGAGAGCAGTGGAAATGAGTTATTTAAGAGGAGCCTGTGGAGTCACGTGGAGAGACAGGCTGACGAATGAGGATATAAAGGAGCGTTGTGGTGTTGATGTGGATGTGATAGGAAGTGACCACTTTCGTACCTGCAATCCTATTACTTTGTAAAAAGATGTGTTCTTCTCTTCTTCTGATCTTCCCTCATTTTTTGTTTTTGCTTCCTCCCTCTTCTCTTTCAGTAATTCCAGTTCCTCTTGTGTTAGGTATCTTGTTATCCATCCATTTTTGAACTCCTCTTTTTCCATAAGATTCTTTGCAATTTTTAGTATCTCCTCCACGGTGCTTACACTCTGGAAAGTTACCTTTAGAGATCTTGACTTGCTTTTCTCGTATTTCCCTAACCTTTTGTGTTCCTGTATGTCTTTACAACAGATTTCCTCTGATACTTCTTTCAATAGACTCAATACATTTGCCATCTCCTTTTTGTCTCTTGAAATCTTGTTTTTTACTTCTTCCTTTTCTATACCAGTGATTACTATAGATTTGTTGATATCTAATGAATCTCTGACTAACTTTGGATTGTTTTGGATTATTCTTTTCACTTCCTTTTTAATGCTTTTTTTCTTCCACCCTTGTTTCTAAGTCTTTCTTTACTTTCACCATTTCAGCATACGTGGTTTCCACATCATTTTTGTAGCTTTGCACAGCTTCATTCACCTGTGTTATCTTCTCCTCAGTATCACTGCTCTGGTCTATCAGACTGCTTACTTGCCTAATTGTGTGTGTGTGTGTGTGTGTGTGTGTGTGTGTGTGTGTGTGTGTGTGTGTGTGTGTGTGTTGTTACGGAACATAGAAAGATAATGTACATTTTAAGTGAGAATACTAAAAATCACTACTGTCCCGTAAAGTTGCAGGTTCAAAACAAAAGACTTAGGTAAAATTACAAGTTAAAGTTTAATGCTCAAACTAACAACAAAACATTCAGGACTCATAAGGATAATGTAATGGCAAAAAACAGGTTAAATATATGGTTAACTGCAATAGCCTCTATTAACACGAAATTAGCATGAGTAAATTTATCTAAGTCAGCCCTGTTAAAATGAGATACCAGATAATACTCAGTGAATGCCAGATATATTATTACAAATACAAAATATTATTAATGATGGCTGACAACATGAACCCTACATAGATCACAAAAACCTCACTAGGCCCAAGAATCAACCTTATGATACACAGTACAAGAAAAAATGCAACAACAGTTATACTCAAATTACACACAGCTGCTAGATGGTTGGAGACTTCCTGAGCACTCACAATAATAATAACTGTACAGGGGAGGACAGAGACGTGAGCAAAATGAGGAGTAGATCTAAGTGGCAATAATGCAGAGACTGAGCTCATTATATAGGGGCCAGCAGAGCTTGATACAACTTGTAAGAAGGACGCGCAAATGAAGCCATAGGGGACAAAGAGCTGACAATCCTATTCTGAACAACAGAAAGGACGACTTACTCTACTATAACGGTAGAAGGGGGGACTGAGGCAGAACACGCTCGTGATCAAACATGCAGCATACTGTGCGTTAAAATTACACAAAGGATGATGAAATCATAGGCTATGTAACACCTCCCCACAAAGAAAAAGAAATTTACAAAGGAAATTTCTTATTACTCTAAAACAATCTGTCTAAAGTCTAGATAAGCAATCTGCAATAACATTTTCTTTCCTCTTGACATGGTGTATGTCTAATGAATACTCCTGAAGAAGTAGACTCCATCTTGTCAATCTCTGATTTTTATCTTTAAACTTACTAAGGAATTTCAGTGGGTTATGATCGGTATAAATGACTATGGGGTCAAAACCAGAACACAAATAAAATGAAAAATGCTGTAAACCCAAAATCAAGGCCAAAAGCTCTTTCTCAATAGTTGAGTAGTTCTTTTGAGGTGAACTTCTTACTGTAATAAGATACAGGGTGTTCAATACCCTGATCATCCTCTTGCAGCAAAACAGCCCCACCTCCTGTATCACTTGCATCAACAGCCATCTTAAAAGGCTTAGCAAAATTTGGAGTAGCGAGCACTGGCTGACTTAATAGGATAGCTTTAAGTTTGTTGAAAGAGGATTCACAGTTATCGGTGCAGACAAATTTAATTCCCTTTTTCAGTAGGTCTGTAAGTGGTGATACAAGAATTGAAAAGTTAAGAACAAATCTCCGGTAATAACCTACCATTCCCAAAAATCTTTGTAGCTCTTTCCTACTTTTAGGTCTGGGAAGATCATTTATAACCTGAACCTTAGCTCCTGGTGGTGCAACATGTCCATCACCAATTACATACCCAAGGTACTGACCTTTAGCTTGACCAAACTCACACTTTGATAAATTAGCTACAAGATTAGCCTGAACCAAACGCTCAAGAAATTTACTGACATGGCATAGGTGATCTTTCCAGTTGTCACTGAAGATTAATACATCATCAATATAAACAACACACCCTGCCAAACCCTTTGTTACAACATTCATGAGCTTCTGAAATGTGGCTGGTGCATTCTTCATACCATATGGCATTATAGGTACTTGCCAGTATCCCTTTAACAAATCAAACTTACTTATGTACCTAGCCTTTCCGATCTTGTCTATGCAATCTTCCACGCGAGGGAGAGGGTAAGTGTCTGTTTTGATTATCTGATTAACACGTCTGTAGTCGATGCAAAGCCGCTGTGACCCACCTGGCTTAGGGACTAGAGTGAACTAGAGAACTCCACTCGCTCTGACATGGCTCAATCATCTTGTGGTCCAACAGGTAGCCAAGCTCCTTCTCGCTGAGAGGAACTTTCACTGGGTTCACACGGTAAGGAGGCAGTTTAATTGGCTTTGAGTCTCCAACATCGACATCACGCATCAACACAGTAGTTCTTCCTGGAGTGGCACGGAACACTTGCGGGTACTCCTGTGGTAATGCCGAAAACTCCTGCCTTTCCTCGGGAGCTAGATGAGAAAGCTTAGTCTGGAGATCATTCATGATATCAGGATTCTTCCCCAAACTATCACTCTGGCTCATGCTGCATGGAAGAACTTCACTTGCAGACTCGGGTGGAACAGCTACAGTGCAGACTGGATTATTTTCGTCCCGCCTGTGATAAAACTTTAGCATGTTGACGTGACAAAGTTGCTTGTTCTTTCTGCGATCTGGTGTGGCGATGACATAGTTGACATCACTGAGTTTCTTCTCCACGAAATAAGGACCACTAAACTTGGCTTGAAGAGGTTGCCCATGAACTGGTAGCAGAATCAAAACCTGATCTCCTGGCTGAAAGTGGCGTAACCTGGACTTCTTATCATACCAAGTCTTCATCTTCTCCTGAGCAGCTCCTAAATTCTCTCTCGCCAGCTGTAAAGCAGTGGACAGCCGTTCTTTGAACTTCATCACATACTCCAGCAGGTTGACGTCATCTTCCTCAGACAGCCAGCATTCCTTGAGTAACTTAAGGGGTCCTCTTACTTCATGGCCAAAAAGTAGTTCAAAAGGTGAGAAGCCCAGTGATTCATTTGGAGATTCTCTTGCAGCAAATACAACGAATGGAAGACCTTTATCCCAGTCTTTCTGATGTTCCAAACAGTATTTCTTGAGCATCGATTTGAGTGTTTGATGATATCTCTCCAATGCTCCTTGGGTCTGGGGATGGTAAGCTGAAGACGTGATCTGGGTGATGCCCAACTCTTTCAGAGACTGCTTGAAAACGTTTGACATGAAATTACTTCCCCGGTCTGACTGTACCTCCTTGGGCAGACCAAACTTGGTGAAGAACCCTAGCATTTCCTTAACCACGTTCTTTGCTGAGATATTTCTAAGTGTAATGGCTTCAGGATAACGAGTAGCCATATCAATCAGGGTCAACACATAAGAAAATCCTGAAGAAGTCTTAGGAAGAGGGCCCAGAACATCCACCAACACACGGGTGAAAGGCGCCTCAAAAGGAGGAATGGGAACTAGACGTGCAACCTTTTCGGTCTGATTACACTTCCCCACAACTTGACAGGTGTGACAAGACTTACAATACCAGGAAACATCCCTGAAGATACATGGCCAGTAGAAGTGTTTCAAAATGCGTGCCACAGTCTTCCTCACTCCAAGGTGTCCTGCCAAACTGGAATCATGAGCCACTCTAATGATATCCTGCCTACAAACACGAGGGATGACAACTTGATGTACAACCTCCCATTCACAGTCGGCTGATGCTGTTGGGGGTCTCCACTTCCTCATAAGTACTCCTGACTTTATATAATAACAAGTAGAAGCACCGGCTGACTCTTCCTCACTGCAAGCAGAGTTACCTAGACCTTTCAACTCAGGGTCAGCAACCTGCAACTCAACCAACTCTTGACGAGACAAATTATCAACACTACGGGGTACTGCCTTATCTGGTGAGTGGTCCAAATTAGCAAGAAAAGTGTCAGCTAGGATAACATCATCATCATCATTATCCTCTAAATCACCAGTAACTTTAGACTTAGCCCTAGTGACAGCACATGCAGGGAACACATCAGGGACATCACAGTCCTGGGACGCAGCCACTGGCTCACTAGACAACTGAGGAGCTGGACACACTTGACTTCCACCAATATCATTTCCAAGTAAGAAAGTTACACCTGACATTGGGAGTGTCTCAACCAACCCAACCATAACGGAACCATTAACAAAACGAGACTCTAAATTCACTCTGCACAGAGGGACAGAGAAGTAATTATTCCCTACGCCTTGTAAGATTACAGTTTCATCAGAGGAATTAACATTAGAGCCTAGAACACTGGTCAGCATAAGGGATTGGCAAGCACCTGTATCACGATATATTTGAACTGATTTCCTGTCATTACTGTCCAGAGGACTGACAAAACCATCAGACAGGAAATTAGCACATGAACTCTTGAGAGTGTCACCCACGTTACTGCTCAAAAGAGGAGCTCCATCATGAGAATTTAAGTTACCCCTCAAAGCAGGTTCAGTTAACTCAGTTAAAGAATTCTGGGAACTCTCAAGGGTGGACACTAGACCAATTGACCGAATATTTAAAGACTCCTTTTTGTTCACATCACGCTGTCTCCTGAAACATTTCTCCGTAGTATGACCAAGCTTACTACAATAAGTACATTTACTTTTTTGAAATCTAGAGGTGGAGCTGGTATTTACTTCCTGAGAAACATCATCTTTATTCTCTTTCCTGTTACCTGTATTCTGAGTAGAGGCAACGTACTTACTCTCAGCTTTCCCTTTTTCTCTAGAATATCTCTTGTGAGTGAGAACATATTCATCAGCTAAAACTGCAGCATCAGACAAATTATTCTTTTCTCATCAAGATATAGGCTTACATCTTTATTAACACACCTTTTGAAGTCCTCCAGCAAAATCATCTGCTTAAATTTACCAAAATCAGAATCCACATTCTTAGAATTTAACCACTGCTCTAACAGATCTTCTTTGATTTTTGCATACTCAACATGGGATTGCTTATCTTGCTTATAAGTTGTCCTAAATTTTACTCTATAGGCTTCAGGAACAAGCTCATAGGCCTTAAGAATCAAGCTCTTAACTACATCATAATTATCAGATTGATCCTGAGGCAAAGATGCATAAGTTACTTGAGCTTTACCGGTGAGAACAGTTTGAAGGAGTACTGGCCAATACTGTTTGGGCCAAATAAAACCTGTAGCTACCCTCTCAAACAACTGAAAATACTTTGTTAAATCAGATTCAATTAAAGGAGGGACAAGTAGCCACATCAAAATCATCAGAGCTTGATGATCCAGTTCCACCTTGTTTCATGCGATACTCATGGTCTGCCTGAATCCTAGCTAGTTCAATTTGTGCCTGTGCCTGTATCTGTGCCTCCTGAATCCGAGCCTGAGATTCAGCCTCCTTAGCATTTGCTTGAAATTCAGCCTCCTTAACACGAGCCTCCTGCAGGGCTAGCTGTAACTTAGCTAATATCTGCCTTTGCTCATTTCGAGGAGTTACATTAAACAAGCTTTCATTAATCATGTCAACAATTTGATCTTTAGAATGATGAGAGCGAACAGCAATTCCCAATTATTGAGCAACAAGCTTAAGTTCATTCTTTGTTCTGTTCTCTACATCACACACTGTTTGCACATTTGACAAAAAATCTTTGGCTTCATCAAGCATAGTAATAGTATACATCATGAATAAATCACAGTCACAAAATATCAAACAATATCCTTATGATAATATCCTGAATATCCTGATAAGAGGTCGCCAAATTTATGCTACGGAACAGAGAAAGATAATGTACACTTTAAGTGAGAATACTAAAAATCACTACTGTCCCGTAAAGTTGCAGGTTCAAAACAAAAGAGTTAGGTAAAATTACAAGTTAAAGTTTAATGCTCAAACTAACAACAAAACATTCAGGACTCATAAGGATAATGTAATGGCAAAAAACAGGTTAAATATATGGTTAACTGCAATAGCCTCTATTAACACGAAATTAGCATGAGTAAATTTATCTAAGTCAGCCCTGTTAAAATGAGATACCAGATAATACTCAGTGAATGCCAGATATATTATTACAGATACAAAATATTATTAATGATGGCTGACAACAAGAACCCTACATAAATCACAAAATCCTCACTAGGCCCAAGAATCAACCTTATGCTACACAGTACAAGAAAAATGCAACAACAGTTATACTCAAATTACACACAGCTGCTAGATGGTTGGAGACTTCCTGAGCACTCACAATAATAATAACTGTACAGGGGAGGACAGAGACGTGAGCAAAATGAGGAGTAGATCTAAGTGGCAATAATGCAGAGACTGAGCTCATTATATAGGGGCCAGCAGAGCTTGATACAACTTGTAAGAAGGACGCGCAAATGAAGCCATAGGGGACAAAGAGCTGACAATCCTACTCTGAACAACAGAAAGGACGACTTACTCTACTATACCGGTAGAAGGGGGGACTGAGGCAGAACACGCTCGTGATCAAACATGCAGCATACTGTGCGTTAAAATTACACAAAGGATGATGAAATCATAGGCTATGTAAGTGTGTGTGTGTGTGTGTATGTGTGTGTGTGTGTGTGTGTGTGTGTTATTTAGCGATCCTTCTGGTTTGTGCGAAGTATTATACTTACTTATTTTACTTTGCACACATAAAGATTAAGGTTATTGTATCTTTCCGTGTTGGCAGCTTATGGCAGTAATAATGCAAAGGGCAGATTTTAGTCATTTAACTAAATTTTGAGCTTAGCTAGCTGGAAAGTCAAGGTGTCGGATGACGGTGACACAGATGTAATTTTTTTTGCAGTAAACTGATAACCACAGTGAAAGTGACACTAGAAGAGGAATGCATATTGCTTATCGCACAAAATTAAACGTGTTGTCATTTTTAGTTTTGCTGACGAAGTTGTTCTTTGCCATTATTGATAAGTCGAATTTTCAACGATAATTTTTAGTTAGGCGTAATATAATTTCTCGCATTTTTATAATTCCTTAGTACAGTACTGGTGGTGATCACTGCGCGTGGTATAGTTTCAGTGTGAAGCGAGAGAATCATGTAAGCTGTAACAAAAATTTTACATTGTTTCTCAGGGCTGAATAGGATATTGATTTTTGAAATAATGACTTGCAGCTCATTATTAATAGCGAATTTCATCCAAGCGCCAAATCTCACTAATTGACTTTTTTGTTTGCAAAAAAAGGTAAGCTCACATTGTAGTCGTCAATAATTTTGATCAGAAACTCATCTC
Source organism: Coenobita brevimanus (assembly GCF_032717465.1). Taxonomy (NCBI): domain Eukaryota; kingdom Metazoa; phylum Arthropoda; class Malacostraca; order Decapoda; family Coenobitidae; genus Coenobita; species Coenobita brevimanus. The sequence goes on along the minus strand of NC_137013.1, from coordinate 20,256,758 downwards.
ACCAATCTCATATAGGTATGTTTATTTCCATATTGTTACATCTTCATTCCTACTTTGTCTAAGTATCTTAAGTGTCTGAACATATCAGTCTGTTGAGCGTCCTTGCAGAAAGTTAAAATATGGAACTGACTAGGGTTCAGTCAAACCTAGCACCTTTCATTGTCCCGAAATATATTAGCCTACAAAGTGAATGATCAGTGATCACTTCATTTGTCTTAGTGTGAGCAGAAAAAATGTAATATCACTTATACTGTACTCAAATTACACAGCAGCTAGATGGTTGGAGACTTCCTGAGCACTCACAAAAATAATAACAACTGTACAGGGGAGGACAGAGATGCGAACAAAATGAGGAGTAGATCTAAGTGGCAATTAACGCAGAGACTGAGCTCATTATATAGGGGCTGGCAGAGCTTGATACAACTTGTAAGAAGGACGCATAAATGAAGCCATAGGGGACAAAGAGCTGACAATCCTGCTCTGAACAACAGAAAGAACGACTTACTCTACTACAAGGGGGGGAAGGGGGGAGTAAGGCAGAACACGCAAGTCCGGTCACTATGGAAGTCACGAGGCGAATCGTGATCAAACATGCAGCACACTGTACGTTAGAATTATACAAAGGATGATGAAATCATAGGCTATGTAACACCTCCCCACAAAGAGAAAGAAATTTACAAAGGAAATTTCTCATTACTCTAAAACAATCTGTCTAAAGTCTAGATAAGCAATCTGCAATAACATTTCCTTTCCCCTTGATATGTTGTATGTCTAATGAATACTCCTGAAGAAGTAGACTCCATCTTGTCAATCTCTGATTTTTATCTTTAAACTTACTAAGGAATTTCAGTGGGTTATGATCGGTATAAATGACTATGGGGTCAAAACCAGAACACAAATAAAATGAAAAATGCTGTAAACCCAAAATCAAGGCCAAAAGCTCTTTCTCAATAGTTGAGTAGTTCTTTTGAGGTGGAGTGAACTTCTTACTGTAATAAGATACAGGGTGTTCAATACCCTGATCATCCTCTTGCAGCAAAACAGCCCCAGCTCCTGTATCACTTGCGTCAACAGCCATCTTAAAAGGCTTAGCAAAATTTGGAGTAGCGAGCACTGGCTGACTTAATAGGATAGCTTTAAGTTTGCTGAAAGAGGATTCACAGTTATCGGTCCAGACAAATTTAACTCCCTTTTTCAGCAGGTCTGTAAGTGGTGATACAAGAATTGAAAAGTTAAGAACAAATCTCCTGTAATAACCTACCATTGCCAAAAATCTTTGTAGCTCTTTCCTACTGTTAGGTCTGGGAAGATCACTTATAACCTGAACCTTAGCTCCTGGTGGTGCAACATGTCCATCACCAATTACGTACCCAAGGTACCGAACTTTAGCTTGACCAAACTCACACTTTGATAAATTAGCTACAAGATTAGCCTGAACCAAACGCTCAAGAAATTTACTGACATGGCATAGGTGATCTTTCCAGTTGTCACTGAAGATTAATACATCATCAATATAAACAACACACCCTGCCAAACCCTCTGTTACAACATTGATGAGCTTCTGAAATGTGGCTGGTGCATTCTTCATACCATATGGCATTACAGAACATGCAAAAGTCTTTTCTAGTGTTACAAAACATGATATCTCCCTAGCATGTTCAGTCATAGGTACTTGCCAGTATCCCTTTAACAAATCAAACTTACTTACGTACCTAGCCTTTCCGATCTTGTCTATGCAATCTTCGACGCGAGGTAGAGGGTAAGTCTCTGTTTTGGTTATCTGATTAACACGTCTGTAGTCGATGCAAAGCCGCTGTGACCCACCTGGCTTAGGGACTAGAGTGACAGGAGAACTCCACTCGCTCTGACAGGGCTCAATCATCTTGTGGTCCAACAGGTAGCCAAGCTCCTTCTGGATGAGAGGAACTTTCACTGGGTTCACACGGTAAGGAGGCAGTTTAATTGGCTTTGAGTCTCCAACATCGACATCATGCATCAACACAATAGTTCTTCCTGGAGTGGCACGGAACACTTGCAGGTACTCCTGCAGTAATGCCGAAAACTCCTGCCTTTCCTCGGGAGCTAGATGAGAAAGCTTAGTCTGGAGATCATTCATGATATCAGGATTCTTCCCCAAACTATCACTCAGGCTCATGCTGCATGGGAGAGCTTCACTTGCAGACTCGGGTGGAACAGCTACAGTGCAGACTGGGTTATTTTCGTCCCGCCTGTGATAAAACTTTAGCATGTTGATGTGACAAAGTTGCTTGTTCTTTCTACGATCTGGTGTGGTGATGACATAGTTGACATCACTGAGTTTCTTCTCCACGAAATAAGGACCACTAAACTTGGCTTGAAGAGGTTGCCCATGCACCGGTAGCAGAATCAAAGCCTGATCTCCTGGCTGAAAGTGGCGTAACCTGGACTTCTTATCATACCAAGTCTTCATCTTCTCCTGAGCAGCTCCTAAATTCTCTCTCGCCAGCTGTAAAGCAGTGGACAGCCGTTCTTTGAACTTCATCACATACCCCAGCATGTTGATGTCATCTTCCTCCGACAGCCAGCATTCCTTGAGTAGCTTAAGGGGTCCTCTTACTTCATGGCCAAATAGTAGTTCAAAGGGTGAGAAGCCCAGTGATTCATTTGGAGATTCTCTTGCGGCAAATACAACGAATGGAAGACCTTTATCCCAGTCTTTCTGATGTTCCAAACAGTATTTCTTGAGCATCGATTTGAGTGTTTGATGATATCTCTCCAACGCTCCTTGGGTCTGGGGATGGTAAGTTGAAGACGTGATCTGGGTGATGCCCAACTCTTTCAGAGACTGCTTGAAAACATTTGACCTGAAATTACTTCCCCGGTCTGACTGTACCTCCTTGGGCAGACCAAACTTGGTGAAGAACCCTAGCATTTCCTTAACCACGTTCTTTGCTGAGATATTTCTAAGTGTAATGGCTTCAGGATAACGAGTAGCCATATCAATCAGGGTCAACACATAAGAAAATCCCGAAGAAGTCTTAGGAAGAGGGCCCACAATATCCACCAACACACGGGTGAATGGCGCCTCAAAAGGAGGAATGGGAACTAAAGGTGCAACCTTTTCGGTCTGATTACACTTCCCCACAACTTGACAGGTGTGACAAGACTTACAATACCAGGAAACATCTCTGAAGATACCTGGCCAGTAGAACTGTTTCAAAATGCGTGCCAGTCTTCCTCACTCCAAGGTGTCCTGCTAAACTGGAATCATGAGCCACTCAAATGATATCCTGCCTACAAACACGAGGGATGACAACTTGATGTACAACCTCCCATTCACGGTCGGCTGATGATGTTGGGGGTCTCCACTTCCTCATAAGTACTCCTGACATTATATAATAACAAGTAGAAGCACCAGCTGACTCTTCCTCACTGCAAGCAGGTTAGCTAGACCTTTCAACTCAGCCTGCAACTCAACCAACTCTTGACGAGACAAATTATCAACACTACGGGGTACTGCCTCATCTGGTGAGTGGTCTAAATTAGCAAGAAAAGTGTCAGCTAGGATAACATCATCATCATCATTATCCTCTAAGTCACCAGTAACTTTAGACTTAGCCCTAGTGACAGCACATGCAGAGAACACATCAGGGACATCACAATCCTGGGTCGCAGCCACTGGCTCACTAGACAACTGAGGAGCTGGACACGCTTGACTTCCAGCAATATCATTTCCAAGTAAGAAAGTTACACCTGACTTTGGGAGTGTCTCAACCAACCCAACCATAACAAAACCATTAACAAAACCAGACTCTAAATTCACTCTGCACAGAGGGACAGAGAAGTAATTATTCCGTACACCTTGTAAGATTACAGTTTCATCAGAGGAATTAACATTAGAGCCTAGAACACTGGTCAGCATAAGGGATTGGGAAGCACCTGTATCACGATATATTTTAACTGATTTCCTGTCATTACTGTCCAGAGGACTGACAAAACCATCAGACAGGAAATTAGCACATGTACTCTTGAGTGTCACCCACGTTACTGCTTAAAAGAGGAGCTCCATCATGAGAATTTAAGTTACCCCTCAAAGCAGGTTCAGTTAACTCGGTTAAAGAATTATGGGAACTCTCAAGGGTGGACACTAGACCAATTGACTGAATATTTAAAGACTCCTTTTTGTTCACATCACGCTGTCTCCTGAAACATTCCTCCGTAGTATGACCAAGCTTACTACAATAAATACATTTACTTTTCTGAAATCTAGAGGTGGAGCTGGTATTTACTTCCTGAGAAACATCATCTTTATTCTCTTTCCTGTTACGTGTACTCTGAGTAGAGGTAATGTACTTACTCTCAGCTTTCCTTTTTTCTTTAGAATATCTCTTGTGAGTGAGAACATATTCATCAGCTAAAACTGCAACATCAGACAAATTATCTATTCTTTTCTCATCAAGATATAGGCTTACATCTTTATTAATACACCTTTTGAAGTCCTCCAGCAAAATCATCTGCTTAAATTTATCAAAATCAGAATTTACATTCTTAGAATTTAACCACTGCTCTAACAGATCTTTGATTTTTGCATACTCAACATGGGATTGCTTATCTTGCTTGTAAGTTGTCCTAAATTTTACTCTATAGGCTTCAGGAACAAGCTCATAGGCCTTAAGAATCAAGCTCTTAACTATATCATAATTATCAGATTGATCCTGAGGCAAAGATGCATAAGTTACTTGAGCTTTACCGGTGAGAACAGTCTGAAGGAGTACTGGCCAATACTTTTTGGGCCAATTAAAACCTGTAGCTACCCTCTCAAACAACTGAAAATACTTTGTTAAATCAGATTCATTAAAAGGAGGGACAAGTTTAACATTGTTAGCCACATCAAAATCATCAGAGTTAGATGATCCAGTTCCACCTTGTTTCATGCGATACTCATGGTCTGCCTGAATCCTAGCAAGTTCAATTTGTGCCTGAGCCTGTGCCTGTGCCTCCTGAATACGAGCCTGAGACTCAGCCTCCTTAGCTTTTGCCTGAAACTCAGCCTCCTTAGCATGGGCCTCCTGCAGGGCTAGCTGTAACTTAGCTAATTCAATCTGCGTTTGCGCATTTGGAGGAGTTACATTAAATAAGCTTTCATTAATCATGTCAACAATTTGATCTTTAGAATGATGAGAGCGAACAGCAATTCCCAATTGTTGAGCAACAAGCTTAAGTTCATTCTTTGTTCTGTTTTCTACATCACACACTGTTTGCACATTTGACAAAAAATCTTTGGCTTCATCAAGCATAGTAATAGTAGACATCATGAATAAATCACAGTCACAAAATATCAAGCAATATCATTATGATAATATCCTGAATATCCTGATAAGAGGTCGCCAAATTTATGTTACGAAACAGAGAGAGATAATGAACACTTCAAGTGAGAATACTAAAATCACTACTGTCTCGCAAAGTTCCAGGTTCAAAACAAAAGAGTTAGGTAAAATTACAAGTTAAAGTTTAATGCTCAAACTAACAACTAAACATTCAGGACTCATAAGGATAATGTAATGGCAAAAAACAGGTTAAATATATGGTTAACTGCAATAGCCTCTATTAACACGAAATTAGCAAGAGTAAATTTATCTCAGTCAGCCCTGATAAAATGAGAAAACCGGATAATGCTCAGTTAATGCAAGATATATTATTACAGATACAAAATATTATTAACAATGGCTGACATCTAAAACTCCACATGAATCACAAAAACCTCACCAGACCTACGAATTAACACCTTATGCTATATAGTACAAGAAAAAGTGTAATAACACTTATACTCAAATTACACAGCTGCCAGATGGTTGGAGACTTCCTGAGCACTCACAAAAATAATAACAACTGTACAGGGGAGGACAGAGATGTGAACAAAATGAGTAGATCTAAGTGGCAATGATGCAGAGACTGAGCTCATTATATAGGGGTGGCAGAGCTTGATACAACTTGTAAGAAGGACGCATAAATGAAGCCATAGGGGACAAAGAGCTGACAATCCTGCACGGAACAACAGAAAGAACGACTTACTCTGCTACAAGGGGGAGAAGGGGGGAGTGAGGCAGAACATGCAAGTCCGGTCACTATGGAAGCCACGAGGCGAATCGTGATCAAACATGCAGCACACTGTACGTTAGAATTATACAAAGGATGATGAAATCATAGGCAATGGAACAATATATATATATATATATATATATATATATATATATATATATCTAGATATATATATAGACGGTGTGTAACGCGACTTATGACAAAAACTTACACCATTGATCTATCATGCAATTTTGAGTATATTTTGTTCTATAACATATACTCTCTGTGACCCCAGTTCAGTACCCAGCATTCGGCTGTTTGGGTGTAAAAGTTTGGTGGCTGCATAGGTGCCATTGTGTGAGCTTGGCAGGGCGACGGGAGACGAGTATTATTAGCTTTTACTGTACTGTACATTAAAAATCACATAGTCTATCAGTACAAACGAGTTTTAAGAAGAAACTTGACGAAGTCTATTGATTCTTTAACATCGTCATGCATTCCTGCAATTCTTTTGCACAAATCGACTGTAAATTAAGGATTAAATTCAAATTTTATGGCTTGCGAGAGAGTAGGGAGGGAGGAGAGGGGTGGTGTGTTGCCAGTTATGTAATGTTTAGTTTGTAGGATATTGCTACGAGCATTGTCATAACACCCACAGCTCATTCAATGGAAAAACGTTATTGGAAAGGGAGATTAGCCTCACTTTAAGTCAGGAAATAATATTTATAACAATCTTTCCGCTACAAACAAACGTGGCGCGATTGGGTATCTCCACCTGTATTCCTCTCTGCATCACTGAAATTACCATCGCAGAATCCGTAAAAATAGACGATAACTGCATATTCTTCATTGCTGTACGTACGTGGCATGCTGTTTCATGAACAAGCTGAACCCAGTGAACACCTGAAAGCGGAGAACAGTATCTGAAGTGTGTCCTCGCCTGCAAATTTTCCCGTTCAAATGACAGTGGACGCAGGGTTGTCACGTTCTTATAATCGATCTCGCTAGTTTAGTCCTGAAAACTTGCTAGAATGTTGCTAGATAGTAAACACTACAAAACATCGCTAGAAAATACGATTAAATCTCTAGAATATCACCTAAAAATGGCAAAAATATCCAGAATGTAGCTAGATATCATGTTGTCAGGTGTTAAATAGTGCCGCTAGGTAGAAGCAAAAAATAGGTCCAGCTACATGGTCGTTACATTGGCAATCCTGTGTCACTGTTCCCACGTCATCATATGAAGCATTGGTGCCACGTTTACTTGCAGCAGAAAAATTGTAATGAACAATAATATTAATCCTGACTTAAAGGAATGGTAGTCACTCATTAAAGTAATAATTTTTCATTGAATGAGCTGTGGGTGTTATGACAATGCTCGTAGCAATATCCTACAAACTAAACATTACATAACTGGCACCACACCACCCCTCTCCTCCCTCCCTACTCTCTCGCAAGCCATAAAATTTGAATTTAATCCTTAATTTACAGTCGATTTGTGCAAAAGAATTGCAGGAATGCATGACGATGTTAAAGAATCAATAGACTTCGTCAAGTTTCTTCTTAAAACTCGTTTGTACTGATAGAATATGTGATTTTTACTGTACAGTACAGTAAAAGCTAATAATACTCGTCTCCCGTCGCCCTGCCAAGCTCACACAATGGCACCTATGCAGCCACCAAACTTTTACACCCAAACAGCCGAATGCTGGGTACTGAACTGGGGTCACAGAGAGTATATGTTATAGAACAAAATATACTCAAAATTGCATGATAGATCAATGGTGTAAGTTTTTGTCATAAGTCGCGTTACACCCTGTCTATACAGTACAATATATATTGTATATACATTATTATAAAATATATATCTGTATCTATCTGTCTATCTATCTATCTATCTATCTATCTATCTATCTATCTATATATATATATATATATACAGTACAGTATATATTGCATATACATTATTATATAATATATATCTGTATCTATCTATCTATGAAAATGCTAATAACGCCCCCCTTTTAATAAAATGCTGGATCCGGCCCTGGAATAGATTAAAAAACTTTTGAAATACAGGAAGTTAAAGCAACTGAGCGATAGTTAGAGAATTGGGAATGATTACCCTTCTTTGGGGCAGCTTGAATGAGAGCAAACTTCCAGCAAGAAAAAAAAAGTAAAAGACAGACAAAGGTGAAACAGTTTACATCGGCAGGGTGTAAGCACATAAGAACAGTTATTGAGGACAACAGAAGAGCCCCCGTAAGACCCATATGCCTTGTTAGTATTCAGGCCAGTGATGGCAGAAAATACATCAATTGAATAAGATTTAACGTCAGCCATGACGAAGTCAGAGGGAGCAAGTAATGGAGAAACAGCATCGGAATCACCTAAGGTAGAATAGTTGGAGAAAGTCTGAGTGAAGAGTTCTGCTTTATCAGTAGAAGAAACAGTTACAGAGTTATCAGAACAGAAAACTGCAGCGAAGGATGATGAGGTAAAGTTGTAATAAAGGTTTCTGGCAAGGTGCCAAGAGCAGAAAGATTTTGTGTTTGAATGTTCAGAGCATTTAGTACGAATGAGACTATATTTTAGGGAAGCGAAGAAGAGTCAGCATAGTTCCAGGCAGAAGCATAAAAGAGATGAGATTCAGGGGTGGTTTGGTTCAGGTACCTTTTGTAAGTCCTATCCTGGTTGTGGACAGCATTAGAACAAGTTTGATTAAACCAAATTTCTTTTGCATTAGTCACAGGATAAGAGAAAGGAATGCATGTTTCCATGTCCACGATAATAATCTCAGTAATGCACAAGGCACACTCTGATGGCTGTCAGCCGTGGAAGCAATAATCATTCCAGGAAAATAAAAGAAATACTGCCTGAAGGTCTCCCAGTCAACAGCTCCAAAGTGCCAAAGCCGCCACTTCTCGGGAGGATCCATAGGCCTTATTGGAACGATAGGACAGGTTAAGGTGATGAGACTGTGATCGGAGGAACCAAACGGAGAGAAAACATTAACAGTGTAAGGCAAAAGGATTTCTTGTAAGGAAGAGGTCAAATATGTTGGAACTCTCTCCAAGTCGGTCAGGGATATGGGTCGAGTGCTACACAAGCTGCTCTCTGTAAATTAGGGCAGATAAAATGTAGGCTTTTTTACGAGCTGGATCAATGAAAGGAGAGGAGAGCCAAAGGTGGTGGTGAACATTGATATCCCCCTAGAATGGAAACTTCAGAGAAAGGAGAAATTGATAGGATTTGTTTCATCTTCGGGGTAAGAGAGTCAAAGAATTTTGCATAGCCGGTAGAACTGGGGGATAAGTAAACAGCACAGATATATTTAGGTAGAGAATGACAGGATAACTGAAGTGGGAGAGCAGAGAATTCAGAAGATTTAAGTGCAGGAACACAAGAGCAAGACAGATTGTTGTGTACATACACAAAACCGCCACCTTTGGCTTTGAAATGAGTATAAAGAAATTAAAGAGTCAATCGAGGTCACTCTGAATTGCCTGCCTCTGTAATGATGTGTCTGCTCTTTTTCCAACTTTAGTATCATCAGGAAATTGGGATGTTTTATAAAATAAACTTTCATCTTTATGATTTATGTATATTACAAACCGAATAGAACTCAGTACTGAGTCCTCTGGCACACCACTAGTAACATCTTTCCAGTCTGATTCATTTACAACGACTTTGTTAATGTCCTGCAAGCCAGTTACCAATCCACCCGAGCACATAAGAAATGCTACCCAAAAGTTCCCAAAATTTGACTAATGAAGGGAAAAAAAACTTATGTCAAGTCCTAATCAGCACCATCCCCTTCAAAGTAGTTTCCTCGGGTGTGCAGACATTGATCTCATTCTTTCTTCCCCGATCGGAATGCGTTCTGTAAGTCCTTGAGCATGTTCTTGTTCATGACCTTCTGCAGTTCCTTCTGGATCACCTCAGTTATGTCATCTCTTAGTCCTTTTAGCTTGATTTTCTTTTCTATACAAAGGAAAAAATCACAGGGGGGGCAAATCTGGTGAATAAGGGGGTGGGAGACAATCGGCATGTTTTTAACGGTAAAAACTGCTGAACAACAAGGGCTGTGTGAGCGAGTGCATTATCATGGTAAGCACCCATTTGTTTGTGCGCCACTTGTCTGGACATGTTTGCTTCATGTCCTCTTGGAGACATCTTAAAACGTCACAGTACAACCTTACATTGATGGTCTGTCCTTATTTAAGGAATGAATTCCTTATGAACAATGCCCTCCATATCGAAGAAAGTGATGAGCATTGACTTCACATTGCTCTTGACCTGCCATGTCGTCTTTGGTCAGGGCAAAGCTTGGCTCTTCTACTGCGATGATTGTTGCTTGGTTTCGGGGTCGTACCATAAACTCAGCTTTCGTCACCAGTAATGACACTTGAAACTTAGGGTCATTTCTGGTTATTTCCATGAGCTCCTTGCAGTTGCTTTTGCTTTTCAGTCAGGAGCCCTGGAACAAATTTGGTGGTGATTCATCTCATGTCAACGTCTCCAGACAAAATGCATTGGCAAGTTCCAAGCAATAGGCTAACAATTTCAAAAACATTTTGGATTGTCCTCCTGCGATCTTTGAGGATGGTTGCGTGAACTCTGACCGGATTGTCACGAGTTGAACTGGTGGAGGGGCGACCAAAACGTGCATCATCATCTGTTGACATCCGTCCGTTCTTGAAACACTTAAACCAGTTGTAGGTTTGTGAAACCCACAAAGCACTGTCACCAAATGCTTGTTTTATTATGTTATGTGTTTCTGCTGCGTTCTTTCCGAGTTTCACACCAAACTTGATGACACACGTTGCTCTTTCACATCCTTCATATATCACAAAATTTGCAAACTAACCCAAACACGATAAAAAAAAAAAAAATCATGCAGCGAACGCATCTACCTTGCACAACACCACTTGACACACAAACAAAGGGTGCGTGCACTGTCACTTTGTATCTACACACTGTATGACAAGCAGTTTCTGCCCTGCTTTCAAACGTCGGTAACTTTTGGATAGCAACTTTTACGATTGCCTCTGAACCTATGAATATTCAGTTTCTGAAGTAGTCTTTTATGGGGAACTTTATCAGATGCTTTCTCAACATCGAGATACGTAATGTCACCAGTTCTGGTCTTATCGTATATAATCAGTATACCACAGAATAAATCCAAGAGATTTGTAAGGGAAGAGCAATAATTCTGAAAACCATATTGTGAATCGTTGAGGTGATTATTATTTCTAAGTGCTTAACAAACTTGTCTCCATTAATGGTTTTCAGCAACTTGCACACCACCGAAGTTATGCTTATTGGTCTATAATTTCGTGGCTGCGCTTTGTTGTCATTTTTAAAATACATTAACTAGTTTTCACTAATGAGGCACCTTACTATTTCTCTGTGATATATTGAATAGCTCAACTAATGGCTTCGATAATTCATTCCCTGCTTCCTTCAGAATGCGTAGAGATATTTTATCACGCCCAGGTGTTGTATTCACTTTAAGTTTACCAATGACATGCCATAGGTCATTCTCACTAACAATAATGTTACTGATCGTGTTATCCACTTCTAGGCCTATACAGGAAAAGCTCGAGGAATGAAATCTATATTTCAATCTGTAAATACGGATGCAAAGAAAGTGTTGACAACTTTAGCCATCTCCGTCTCATTGCCTATTATGCTTTCCAATATCTGTGACTGAGGGAGAAATGTTTGTTGCTATTACCTTCTTATTTCTGATACAGGTGAAAAATTCTTTAGGATTGGAATTACTGACAAACATCAGTAAGAGAATTTCAGGAGGAACTATGGATACACATAGAGGATTATGGCCTAAATGTGATGGCGGTGCAATGACACATGGAATAGTTTAAAGAAGGTAAGTGGGTATGCAATGGCCGGTATGAAGATTAACCACTCGTGTCCAGCCAGGAGGGGCGCAAAATATCCTATCGCTTACTTAGAAAACACACACAGTTAAAACTTAATTTCAATTATTAGGCTATTATTATCCTCACATAATTATTTGCTAAGTACTTATTTGCAGTTTACTGTATATTGCGAACTTGAATTAACAGCGAACATTTAACTAATATTCACAAGAACTGAAGTGACAGATCGTTGGCTTCAGCGTTCGAACGAGCTGCTAACGAGTCACAATACAATAACATAAAGCTAGTACTAGTTTTCAACAGACACATGTAATAACTATTTATAATATAGTCCTGAAAACTACTTCATGGCAGAATATACAGCACCGGACCCGTGTAACTAAGATTGACTCTAGCGCATGTCTTTCATGGCCTACTACTGAAAGTTGAGAAGTAGAACATGTTCTATTTTCACATACTATGGTAGCACTGATGTTGTTATTGTTTTGATGTTAGTGTTTTACGAAAAAAAAAATGGTTTGCTGTAATCTTGGCTGTTATTGATTATTCAAGATGCTGATCAATAGCATCGTTCCATTCATGAAGAGTTTTCCAGTATGCGGATATAGTCCATCAAAAGTGTTCTGTGACAGCACTGGTTTTCGTTCATTTTTCAATATTTATCTTGTAAATTAGCACTAAACTATAACAATGCTCTTCGTCATAAACCAATATATTAATAATGCGATATAAGAAAGACTTTGAAGCAATGTTTTTCGGATCAGTAAATCTAACTCTAAAGAACTTTTCAGCTACATCAGAAACAAGAAGATAATAGCATTAACAACTGGCCCACTAGTCACATATAGTGGAAAGTATACCAGTAATGAAACGATCCTGGCATCCATATTTACAGTTTAAATTACAGCTTCCATTCCTGATGCATTTCCCGTTGTCTTAGAAGAGGGTAGCATAACTGGCAAGATTACTGTTAGCAGGAATGATGTACAGTACAACTTGCTATTGGAAAACTTAGAGTGAATAAAACAAATAATCTCCACACATTCTGAAGGAAGCAGGAAATAAAATATCAGCCATTAGTATTCAATAACTCACTAAGAAATAGTACGGTGTCTCATGAGTGGAAACTAGTAAATGTAACTCCAGTATTAAAAAAAAAAAAAAAAAAAAAAGGCAAAAAATCCCAACCAATAAACTTAACCCCAGTAACGCGTAAGTTGTTGGAAAGTATTATCAGGAACAGTTTGTTAGGCACTTATAAATAAATAAGGTGCCTCGTGAGTGGAAACTAGCATATGTAACTCTGATATTTAAGAAAATGCAACAAAATCCAACTAATAAGCTTAACTTCAGTGGTATGTAAGTTGTTATCAGGAACAGTTTGATAAGTACTTACAAATAAATAATCTCATCATTGATTCACAAAATGATTTTCGGAATTTTCGCTCTTGCCTTATAAATCTCTTTGATTATTACTATGATATATTCAGTACGTATGATATCAGTTCCGTTGACATTGCCTGTTTCGATTTTCGAAAAGCACTTGGTAGTTCCTCATAAATGGGTACTTCAGAATCTGAAGGTGCATGGGTTTAGAGGCAGTGTGCTTGGGTTGATCGATAACTGGCTTACAGGACGTAAACAGAAGTTCGTAATAAATGGCAAAGAATCAAACTGGAAAGATGTTAAAAGTAGTGTGCCACAGGACTTAGTATAGAGTCCTATTCTGTTTTTAATATGCATAAATGAGATACATGAGAGTTTATTTTGTAAATTATTCATACTTGCTAATGATACTAAAGTTGAAAACAGAGTATACACACCGTTACAGAAGCAGGAAATTCAGGGTGACTTCAATCGACTGTCTAATTGGACCTGGAAGGTGGATTTTAACATTTCAAAGTGCTAAATACTGGAAAATGAAAAGGTCAGTTACACTATGAGTAATGTTCAAATAGAGTCATGATAAAGGCTTAGGAATTATAGAAGCAATGATCCAGTCCAAGTATACAGTGTATGGAGGCTGTTCAAAAAGACAGTAAACTAACCGGATTCACAGACAGAGCATTCGAATATAAAATCAACCTCACCTTGTACAAGTCTCTAGTACGCCTGCACTTGGAGAACGGCATCCAGTTCTGGTCACCTTATAACACAAAAACAAAACAAAAATATAGCGAAACTCCAGAGAGTACAACGAAGGGTGACAACAATTATTTCTAGATTGAATAATAAACCTTACAAAGAGCGTTTAGAAACCCTGAATCTCTTTACCTTAGCAAAACCCAGGTTATGAGGAGATTTACATCAAGTATACAAAATATTTAAAGGACGTTATAATATGACTACTGCGAAATATTTCCCAGGTGATTGCTTGAATTACACAAACGGTAATGAGCATAAAATTATCGGCAAACGGTTCTAGTCACATGAGACTGAACATTTTTTCTTTAATGGGTATGTAAATATATGGAACAAATTGCCCTCCAGTATAATAAACTATGATACATTGCTAACCTTTAAGAATAGCTTGGACAAATATCTATCATCTAACCCTCAGGAAAGTATGTTCTCTCCCGAATAATACATTTCTTTAGTGTATATCTTTATTTTTTCTTTTTTGAGAGCCTGGATGGCACAACCCACAGAACATCATCAATAAATATTGTTGACGATGTCACTTTCCATTCCAGGTAAACAGTATAGAATAAGATTTCCTTTCCCCTTTTCCTATGAAATTTCCATAACAACCTTTCTATGATGTGTGGTGGTCCTTCTCACTATTTTCTGCTGGCTTGGGGTGGACGGTTTGGTGAGTGGGGAGGAACGTTCCTGCTTTTCTATCCTTGTCTTCAAATGAAAGAATAATTTTGATAAGTTATAACCTTCTCTTTACCAAACAGCCACGAAAGGACCAGCAGGTCTGCTGGTGTTTGCTTACCCTTGTACTCCTCTATGATGATTGGCTGTCTGGACTTTCCAAGTGTTGGTACAATTATACAGTAAATTTCGGGGTAGTCCTGATGAAATGCGGATACTGTCAGGAGTGTTCTTTACGCACTGTGGATTATATTAGTTTATCATCTTCACAGAGAGGGGGGGGGGTTATAGGATAGCGTTGCATTTTCAACAGTAAGTGACTTTTGGCTTTATAGTTATGTCTTTCATATCGTCTAAAGCCGGACGTTATATCTGGTATGCTGCTTGCTATACCTGGAGATATTTGCAAAGCCTGTTTGTTTTCAAACCATCAAATAGCTACTATGACACCTAGAACATTCAATAAAAGACCAAATTACTCACCAGTCGTTTACCTCCCCAGATGTCTAGGTGAATGTTTTGTGGGGTGTGGAGGTTAGGATGAAAGGTCACTTTTGGATTAGCACCGAGACTGTTTACCAACGAGCGTGTGAATCTGTGGCTAGGCCTGGGCTGTCCATGTAGGCTGGGGCGCGTTTTTTTTTTTTTTTCTTCAGTTACACTTAGTCATCCAGTCATAGTGGCAACGTCGGAGCGAGTTCAGCGAGAAATGATTCGGCAAATTCGTACCTTTGCCGGGAGTAGATGAAAGAATTCGGCTATTCAAATCATATAATCATAGGGAAAGTCGTGTCTTGACATTAAACTAACCTATACCTAACCAACTTAGGCCTAACCTAAAGCCATAATACCTTATTTTGTTCGGGAGGATGACGAAGGTGCGCCATTGCCGAGTCTTTTCTCGATGCACTCAATCAGATGCTGTTAATATGTAGATGACTAAATGTACAGCTGCCAACACTCCCGCGTGTTACAGGGGCACGAGGGTTTGAAGAGATATGGCACCACTGTGATTATTTACTTCAAAACAGTCCACGTGAGTGAAGCGGAGTAACTTCGATATAGTTTCATTAAGGAAAGATCCTTAACGAAACTATATCGAGGTTACTCCGCTTCACTCAAGTGGATTGTTTCGAAGTAAATAATCACAGTGGTGCCAGATCTCTTCAAACCCTCGTGCCCCTGTAACACGCGGGAGTGCTGCCAGCTCTACCTGACGAAATAAAATTGCTGCCGAGTCAGCCTGGGCAAGACGGGACTGCCCTGCTCTTATTGCCCCATGCCTCAGTAGACTTCCTACTTCCGTATCATGTATTTATTTGTCTAAATTCATTCTTCATTATTGGAACGTCACTCATTTCTAAATGGTTATTTTCACCATAAAGCATACTTTCTGTACTGTATTTTCCCATATCTTCTAATGACTTATGTATATTGCATTTTTTTTTTTTCTAATCTTGCTTCATTAAATGAATGTCACTTCTTACTTTCGTGATAACATATTTTCTCTACAGTGAAATTTTCCCATATTTCTGTTTCATGTTTTCTATTTTTATGTACAAATTTACACTGTATACACATCCCCACACACCAGTACCTAGTACCTAATCTCGATGTGTATTGGGTGGTCTTAATGCAGTGTTTTGTGCTATATGTGACCTATGGCCACCTGATCCTCATCCTCGGAGTCCAGTGTCTCAGACGACCCTCCTGAGACATTGGAAGGTTAGGGGATGTCCCTGAATTCTAAAGGATCATCGGGGTCACTCTCGATTTGTGACAAGTAGCGATGGGAAGAGGCACAGGAGGGTGACCAGGGCACATCACTCTCCACGTGGTAACTTCCATCCTTAGCCATCGTCTCCCCATTTGACAATGTGGAAACTGTCACCTCTTGTTACCTCCCAGTTGCACTTTCACTCAATCCCCTCCATGCATGAGTCGATGGCTTGGCACAGGTGTAGGTAGCAGGAGGTGAAGAAGTCTTGACCCAGTTTTGTCCAAAACTTAATCAAGTGATCAGAAGGTCATAGCCCACCATACCTACATTTTACTACAAATCGCACCAGTAGTTTTCGTGTAAAATTTTTGATAGACAAACATTCAGAAAAACCGAGTGAAAACAAGACCCGTCCCCAAGCCCCTCCAGGCGGGGACATCTAAAAAAAATCTTGATACAGAGATTTGGATAAGAGAATGTCAAATTTTTGCATCTTCTTTTTTACCTTTGTGTCTGCTTTGAAGTCTAGGTTTTAACCACAAAAGCCTGGCTGACGGCAGTGGTCATTGGATATGAAGTGCTTGGGAAAACTCATGTGATGTACATAGCCGCTTTTTTCCGCCACAGTTTGAGGTGACTCAATTTTTTTTGTCGTCAGGACATCATGCAAACATAGGGGAGGCAGACTGATGGCATAGGCAGACGATTTCATGCCACAGAATGATTAGAAACGTCGATTTCTGGCTCTGCTTCGTCCAGTCAGCTCGCTGACGCTGCTGCCCAGCCGGCTCCTGCCAACTCCACTCCCGTCAAGCCGCTTACTCATGCAATGAAGAAACCGTGTGAAAGAGTCAAAGGGGGGTAAGTGGACGTAGCAGCATCATCTTGCCTTAGCCGTCCTACCAGTCTGCCCAAGCCTTGATCTCGCATGCTCATTTGGATGCAGCCAAAACAGCTACTCCAAAAGTGATCTATCTTCTTCACCTTCGTGCTTCACACCGCATCCACCTAGACGTCTGAGAGATATTTGCGACAGAGAGATGAACGATTGCTGAGTGTTTTTGCATTTCATTGAATGTCTTAGGTGATGTAATTGCTGAGGTAAGATGATTTTAAAGAAAACAATTTCTGCAAATCTCTCTGGGTACGGCAAGTGGCACGCCAGATACGGTGCCAAGTATTTGAGGTTAAATTTTGCAAATGCCAAAACTGTAGACACATTTTGCTTGTGCTTAAATAGTAGAATTTCCCTAGGGTAGAAAAAACATAACTTGTTAGTACTATAAAACTTGCATTACTTTGGAATTAGGTGTGTTGCAAGTTACTGAACTATGGTCCATAAGAAAAGGTTATGTCATTTATATACCCACACAAGAACCTATTGTCTGAAAGGCAAGTATTTATTCTTTATTCACAGTGTTGATATGTTGCTTGACTCAGTGAAGGGTGAAGAAATGGACTTCGACACAGTACGGAATGCATTCAAGCAACTGTGTCCCGGAAAGAGTGAAGCAGATGGCATGTGTATCCAGATAATGGAAGCTCAGCCTGGGCGCCGCGTTATGAAGACCCACTTTCCACTGGACCTCATGCCACACAACTTTCTTGAAAAGACTAAGGTTAGCAATTTACCCCTCCAATCGATTGACATTTTATATACTGTATATTTTCGCTGACTTCATAAGATTCCCTTAAGCCTGGAGAGGGTTATCAAATTATGAGGGAGCTCTCCTAAAATAAGCAATAGTCTAAAAGAAGCACGAGTAAAATATGTCATTGTGCTGAAGGGAATAATTCTTTAGCTGCCACTTGTCTGAATAGGGGATAATTGGCATACATTGGGATTTGAAAGAGGTACAAATGAGTTTGAAGGTAGAGGGAAACATGGTGGGTCAAGAAGAAGGTGGACAGGTATGGTAAATGGTTGTGTGAGAGATATAGAGGCTACTGAGGCTAGGGAAATGACAAAGGATCGAGCTGGTTGGGTGAATTTTGTCCACAGGAGTGCATTACAAGGGTTTAGCATACTTTTTTCTTTTTTTTTTTACCCTGAAACAGTACACCTGGGTCTGAGAGACCCGGCCCCTTTTTGCCACTTACTGGTTTAGCAACTACTATATGCCAGGGACCCCTGTCCTTCTCAATAGCTTCCTAGGTTTGGATGCCGATGCTAAAGGTGGCTGTGTGGTTTTCCAGGTCTCCTTCTGTTTTGGTGTATAACACACTAGTGTATAACACTGGGTCTGTGAGACCCAGGTGTACTGGATAAGGGGAGCTGAAATTTACTGTTGTGTGATGCAAATTTTTTCACCCTGTGAATTGCCCTCTCCACACCACGAAGACCCTTCATGCCACTAGCTTTGACAGCAGTGCGAGCATCATTGTGTCGTTTCTTTTCTTATGGGGTCCATGTAAACAGCAACTGTAAAGATTTTTGTCAAAAATTTGCCTAAAATGCTTAAAATATGTTAATTTTAACTGTATATTCATTATTGCATAGTAAATTGAACCAAAAAGGTTGTAGATTTGTCAAGGATTCAGTAAATAAAACACAAGTATTTTTTTTTTTTCGTGGGTCTGTGAGACCCAGGTGTCCTAATGGTGTATAGGCGCAACTAGGTGTACTGTTTTTACTACATCGTCATCAATATCTTCACATAGTCTTAAACACGACCATCGAGTCATAACAATACTACATGGTCATGGGCATAAAAACCACCATATAACTATAAACACCACAGTATGATTTCAACTGCCACCACATGATGATAAAAACCACTGCTTGGTCATAAGCAATACCAAATCGTCATAGCCATAAATACCACCACTTTGTCATAAACTCCGTCCATTAGTCATAAGCACTACACTGTGGCTGATTATAAACACCACCACATAGTCCATCTATCTATCTAATGTCACACGCCTTAATCCCATCATTTCACTGACCTGTCCCCCGTCATTTCACTGCCCTGCTCCCAGCTCACACCCCCCTCTCTCATATAGCTCTCCGCTCCACCACATAGCCATTGTCATAAAAGATTATGGCCATAATCACATCAGTTGGTCCTAACCTTCATGCTCTGTACTAATTTATGGTAAAAAACACCAAAACATGGTTGTAGCCACCACCATTTTGTCATTGTCATAAATACAATGCCATGGCTGTCACATTTGCCTTAAAATGAGAATGTTAAACCGAATGTAAGCTTGTTGCTTCGAATTATAGTGTAATCTTATCAAAACTGTGAGTCAAGCTTCCATTCGGATATATGATACTTATGTTTAAGGTTTTTTGGGGGGTTTAGTTTTCCTAGCTGTATTTGAGCCTTGTCAGTTGCTATTGGATTGATTTGCTCAGGTTCTTCTTTATGCAGGTGTTGGTTAAAAATGTTTTCCTGGTGTGAGCTATGTTTCAATTGTTCAAACTGAAGTCTAGATGATTATGTTCATATGCTTGAATATCATAGTGATTTGTCAATTGAGTGTTTGGCGGAGCAAATCGAGGTGAAGGTTCGAGGGCGTTGTGAGAGTTCAATTTGGGGGAGCGGGGCCAGTCTCTCTCGCAGTCATAGAGGCAACACAAGACGTGCCTGCTCCTCCGTCTTCTCCTGCCTGCGACCTGTCGAGGGGGGCAGAGAGTAGACTCCAGCCAGCTCAGGGCCAGACCAAGCTAACTGGTGCTGTGGTTTGGTTCAACGTTGCTGCGGGATACGGATTCTTCAAGCGACATGACAATGGCGTTGATGTTTTCGTCCACTGCACGGCGATCGTTGCACCGAACCCACGGCACCTTCGACGCTCCCTTGGCGATGGGGAATTGGTGGAGTTCAGTCTCTTCAGGGACTCCCAAGGGTCCTGAGGCTCGCGACGTCACTGGGCTGGGAGGCATTGCCGTGCAGGGTTCTTCCCATGCACGGCGGCGCCCCACGGCTCAGGGGCGCTGAGCTGAGGGCCATGGGAGTCCTGGGGGGACTGATATCATTATTGAGATGTGCATCGCAACGGTGAAGGCTTTTGCTGGGGGCGACAAGGGGGCTTTACGCATTCTCCTCCCCAAGATCTTTGAGGAGAATGGGCTGCCCAGCCTTGTCATTCCCAAGTACTTTGCCCGTGATGTTCACTCGGCACCTCGCCGGCGGGAGCGTAGGGCCCAGCCGCAGCTGTTGCCTAAACCCTGCACAACACCGCAGAAACTGCTGCAGCTAGACGCCCCTCCTCAACCGGCGGACTGCTTCCCATGATGACGACCCCGGACCGGCCTCAACCATGCAAATGGAATCAGCGGATATCCACCCTCAGCCGCTTGAGATAGAGGAAGGGGAAACCTCTTCTGCCTCTGTCCCCATGCTTGAGGAGTCGACAATCAGTTCCTCAGATGGGGAAGAGGTGGAGGAGGAGGCCCTCCCTGCTGACAAGGGGGGTTGGTCATCCCGCCCCACCATTATCAACTACAAAGATCGGCTGGACGTTGCCTCCTACCAACACCTCCTGACACTCGATGCTCACTCCAGGTCGTATCAGCTCGGAGTTATGACTTACTCCATGCTTTACGATCTACTCCGAGCTGCCAACCTGGGTGAGGCTATTCCACCAAGCCTGATTGTCAGGGGGGAGGAGGTATGTCTGGCCAATCTACGATCTTTTTATTTTATGCTGCCACCACGAATTGTGCAGTGATGTGACGGCTCCCACCACCATTTGCTCACAGTGCGACTTTCGTATCTTTTGTTTTTGTGACTTTCTATATTTTTTTTTTTTGTTTGGCCTAATGCACCAGGTGTGGGTGATGGCCATAAAGCCCTAACCAACAACAACAACAGTTCGGGGATAGACAGCTGAGAGAGGGTAGACAGAGAAAATCGAGTTAGTGACTGCCTACTCATTTACCCCTATATACCTGGATGTACTGTTGTATTTTTATATATAAAGAAGAAAATGCATCCTTGAGTTTACTTGACCCAGCCAGCAATACAACGTTCCGTGACAATTAAATGGTGCCTAGACCCGGGAATCGTGGCAAGTGCTGTGGTTACATTCTTCAAGGACTTGTTTACGGTACATCCAGAGGAAGCAGAGCCTGTAAGTTCATCTGGAAGTGAGGATATCCTGATTTGGCGCAATGAATGAAAACGCTACGTGGTCAGACCTTCTCAAGGTGGGAAGAGAATTGGGATACGGAGGCAATGAACTCAGGACATTTGTGGAATGAAGCATGATCAGAACGCACAAGAATCAGAGAACTGGAGAATGAACGCAGAATACAGGAGTTAGAAGAACGCACAAGAATCAGAGAACTGGAGAATGAATGCGGAATATAGGAGTTAGAAGAACGCACAAGAATTAGAGAACTGGAGAATGAACGCAGAATACAGGAGTTAGAAGAACGCACAAGAATCAGAGAACTGGAGAATGAACGCAGAATACAGGAGTTAGAAGAACGCACAAGAATCAGAGAACTGGAGAATGAATGCAGAATACAGGAGTTAGAAGAACGCACAAGAATCAGAGAACTGGAGAATGAACGCAGAATACAGGAGTTAGAAGAACGCACAAGAATCAGAGAACTGGAGAATGAATGCGGAATACAGGAGTTAGAAGAGAAAGAGAAAGAAAGGATTCATGAACAAAAGATTCATGAACTTAAGCTTGAACAGCTTCGACAGTCTCGTGAGAATACAGGTACTACACAGAGGGTTGGTTCTGTGACTGGAACACTATCTATCTATCTATATACCTAGGCTGCTTCCCCCAAGGAAAGGGAAGTAGCCGAGACAGGACGACACACTCCCCATTTACTCATCCATTCAAACACATTCATTCCCATCTTAGCCCTAAAGGGGAGAAGGCACAGATCCTCACCGCATCACACCACACAAGGGTCAACTGTGCAATGCATTCAGTGACATCTGCAGCAGGGCCCGACAGCAGAGCTGGTTTACCCCTGCCACATCATAACAGACCCATTCCCTTACCTGCACCTGACCTGACTAGCTGATCATACCAAATGCGGGAGAATATCCCCTCAGGGCTGCGTCATCACTTATTCATTCACAATTTCTCTCCACCCATTTCTGTCATGCACAGCCACTCTTCCTTGCTCAACAGACATCCCTCTCGCATCCAGCTCTCTCTTCACACTGTCCATCCATCCTATGCGTGGTCTTCCTCTCAGCCTTACACCTCTCACATCAGATCTAGTTATCTTTTTCACCAATTGCTCATTATCCATTCTCTCCATATGCCCAAACCATCGCAACACCCTCTGCTCAACTCTACCAGCCATCTCCCGAACAGCTCCAGTTCTCCTTCGCACTTCATCATTTCGCACTCGATCCATACGTGTCACTCCACACATACTCCTCAGACACCTCATCTCCATTACATTCAAACTTTTCCTCTCAGCTACACCCATATTCCATGTTGCAGCCCCATATAACGCAGTCGGTACCATAACACCCTCATACAGCCTTCTCTTTAAATCCATTCTAAGCGAACGACATCTAAACACTTTTTTCATTCCTCCCAGCACCTTTACTACTTCATTTATTCTAAACTTCACTTTTGCATCTATTCTTCCATCCACAGCAACATGTGACCCTAGATATTTAAAACACTCTACCTCCTCAAGCAATTCGCCATTCAAAAATATATTCATCCCTCTACCATCTACCAACCTCGTGCACTTCATCACATTACTCTTATTCTCATTTACTTTCAAGTTCCTCCTTTCACACACCCTTCCAAACTCCTCTACCAACTGTCTCAATCTCTCCTCTGAATCAGCCACCAGTGCAGTATCATCTGCAAACAGCAGCTGCTTCAGATTGCACTCTCCACCATAAACATTCACCAGACTCAGACCTCCACCTAAAACTCTTGCATTCACCTCCCTTACAACACCATCCACGTAAATATTAAACAACCAAGGCGACATCACACATCCCTGTCGCAGCCCCACTCTCACGGGAAACCAATCACTCACAGCATTTCCCACTCTTACACACGCTCTACTATTTACATAAAAACTTTTCACCCCTTTTAGTAACCTACCATCAAGTCCATACAATCTTAAAACAAAAGCCTCCCTATCAATTCTATCATACGCTTTCTCTAAATCCATGAATGGCCAAAACACATCCTTGTCTTTCGCTAAATACTTTTTGCACACTTGTCTCACAGCAAACACCTGAGCCTGAGCCTAAATTATAGAAGCTGGACGAACAAGTGGATGACGTGGACGCGTATCTGGAAGGATTTGAGAGGTACACTTTGGCTAATAAGTGGGAAAAGGACAACTGGGTGGTTTATTTAAGTCCTTTACTGACTGGTAAGGCACTAGGAGCATATATTAGCCTTCCTACCACTCACGCTAATGATTATGAAGAAGTGAAGAAGTCTATCCTGTTATGGTATATGCTGACTGAGGAGGGGTATCGAAAGTAGTTCAGAGGAATTCCTCCCGAGAAATGAGAGACCGTAGTGCAGCTTTCATCGAGGATAAGTCGGTACTTCGATCGCTGGATAGACCTGACAGGCATTCAGAAAGAATATAAAGACCTCCGTGACTTAATCATCAGGGAACAGTTTCTGCGGAAGCATCACCACGAATTAAGAATGTTTTTAAAGGAAAGGACCCCAAAGTCTATATTAGAGATGGTGAACATGACCGAGAAATTCCTGGCAGTTCACGGTGGGTCCCTCTGTTTTCGTTCAAAGCAACATGTCAAGAAAACAGTCAACGGCAAGACAACATACCTGGCGAGACACGGACGAACGTAACTTCACAAATTGTTTCTCAAAGAGCTTTTCGAGACGGAAGGTGCTTTCTCTGTGACAAGGTAGGTCATCTAGCTCGTGACTGTAAAACCTACTCTAAACCAAGCCAAGCATCTGTTACTACAACCACATCTTCACAACATGGCAGACCTGTGAAGAAGGAAGAGAAAGCAGCACTGTGCATGGAAGAAGAACGGCTGGTCATTCTCCCATCGGGTGAGAAGGTGCCTTTGGTCTTTGGCATGGGGTCTGTAGATTCAAGACGTGTACAGGAAGATGGCTTCGTCAATGAGAAACCGGTGAAGATGCTTCGTGACACTGGTTGTACAGGAGTAGTGGTAAAGGCAAGGCTCGTTTGTCCGGAGCAGATGACTGGCAGTATGAAAAAGCGCGTTCTCATAGACAATACTGCTAGACTCTGCCCTGTTGCCCATATTTACGTACATACTCCCTACTACTCGGGTGAAGTAGAAGCCGTCTGCATGGAAAACTCAATCTGTGATCTGATCATAGGCAACATTCCCGAAGCAATGTTACCAACAGATGCTACAGACATTAACTCAAGTGAGGTACCAGTGGAGGTGGTGGACCAGTCTGAGTGTGCAGAGCCAGTAGCAGTATCATTCGACTCTACCTCTTCTGTCCCCTCTGCATCCAACGTGGGAGAAGGCACTCAGACTCCTGACTCTGACATTTCTACATCCTCTTCATCTGATGTCGAGGAAAGCACAAAGGCAGAGGTTGTGGCTGCAGTGGGGACCCGAAGACAAAGGCAACGGAAGGATCGACCCCTACGACAGCTGAGGGTGCTTGTTTTACACCAAAAGAGCAACAAGAAGCAGACGAGACGCTGCTAAACTTCATTGAGGGATGTAAAAATTCTAATAAGTTTGAGGTTGTTCAGGGTAAAAAAAGGCTCTGGTATAGGATTTATGCTAGGAAAAGTGGTGAGGTAATTAAGCAGCTATTGTTACCGAAAGAACGTAGAGAAAGGGTCTTGATGCTTGCTCACGAATCGTTAATGGGGGGTCGCATGGTAGTGCAGAAAACTTTGGACAGAATTAGGACAGTTTTTATTGGTCTGGTGTAGGCGGAGATGTTTAGAGGCGGCGCCACAGTTGTGACCAGTGTCAACGTACATTACCCAAGGGAAAAGCAGGGAAGGCTCCTCTGAGTAAAACTCAATTGATGTCAACACATTTAATAAAATTGCCATTGATTTAGTAGGACCAATTATTCCAGTATCTTCCCAGGGTAATAGGTATATCTTAACCTGTGTTGACTATGCCACCAGGTGGCCTAAAGCAGTACCCATACCCTCTGTAGATACCGAGAGAGTTGCTGAGGCACTTTTGAGCATATTTTGTAGACTGCTATTTCCGAAGGAAATTCTAAGTGACAGGCTCTCAGTTTACCTCAGAGCTCATGAAGGAAATCTGTTGTCTCATCAGTGTAAAACAAGCATTTACCACCCCTTACAACCCTATGGCAAATGGACTAAATGAAAGATTTAATGGTACATTTAAGGCCATGTTTTAAAAAATGTGCCAAGAGCGGCCTGAAGACTGGGACAAATATCTTCCTGCAATTCTCTTTGCTTACAGAGAGGTACCGCAGGCTAGCACAGGATTTTCACCCCTTGAACTTCTATATGGACGCACAGTGAATGGGCCATTTAAACTTTTAAAGGAATTATGGATTAATGAAGGTGATGGAGATGATGTACATAATACCTGTGAATATGTGACCAGCTTGAGGAACAGATTTGAAGAGACCTGTAGACTGGTTCAGGGTAGTTTAGAAGATGCATCAGTAAAATATAAGCATCACAATGACAAAATGGCCAGAAAGAAACCATTTCATGTAGGAGATAAGGTTCTGTTAGTTTTCCCTACAGACTCTAACAAGCTGTTGCTCAGTTGGAAAGGTCCCTTTGAGACAATTGAGAAAGTGGGAGACCTACACTATAAGGTAAAAATAAGTATGGATAAAAGTAAAATATTCTATGCAAACCTACTAAAAAAGTGAGACCAGAAGTGACGCTGATATTTCAGCTGATGGTGAAACTGAACAAAGTGAGTCCATATCCGTGTCTGTCACAGAATCTACTAGTACTTATGAAGATGATGTTCGTATAGAAACTTGTGAAATTGAAGGCCAAGAAGATTTCACAATGGTAAATGTAAACTCTGACTTATCCCAAGACCAAATAGCAGAGCTCAAGAGTTTGATTCATGAATATAAGGATATTTTTACAGATAAGCCAGGTCGAACTAATCTGGTGAAACATGTTATAAACGTTACAGATCACACTCCTATCAAAGAAAGGCCATATCCGATTCCTTTTTCAGTCAGAGAATCCTTAGAGAAGGAAATTGACAAGATGCTAAAGGAGGGAATTATAGAGAAATCCAGTTCTTGGTATTGTGCTCCAATAGTATTGATAAAGAAACCTGATGAGACATTTCGGTTCCGTCTAAATTATAAGACGTTGAACAAAGTAATCAAGTTTCACTGTGAGCCAATGAATAAACCTGATGATATTCTTGCAAGTATGAGAGAAAACCTTTTCGAAACTAGATTTTAGTAAACGTTTCTGGCAGATTGAGATGGAAGAGGATTCAAAGCATTTCACTGGGTTTGTTGGTCCTAATGGGAGCTATCACTTTGCTCTAATGCCCTTTGGTTTGGTGTCAGCATCTGCCCTAGGAGCAGCACTACTTCAATAATTTGAGGAAGGATTCCTCCCTGTGGCTTATGCTAGTCGCAAGTTGCAATCCAGAGAGACCAGATATTCAGTTATAGAGCGGGAATGTCTGGCCATAGTATTTGCCGTGAGAAAGTTTGACCAGTACCTTTATGGTAAAGAATTTGTGTTGTGCACTGATCACTCTGCTCTGGGATATTTAAAAAGAAAGAAACCAGAAAATTCCAGGGTTATAAGATGGTCATTACTTTTACAGAAGAACGCCTTCACAATCAAAGCCATAAAAGGCAAAGACAATTTGCTTTCAGATTTCTTAAGTAGAATGTATAGGTTGTCACTTTGTGAAACTTGGTGAAGGGAGTGTCACATTCGCCTTAAAATGAGAATGATTGTTAAACCGAATGTAAGCTTGTTGCTTCGCATTATAGTGTAATCTTATCAAAACTGTGAGCCATGCTTCCATTCGGATGTATGATACTTATGTTTAATTTTTTTTTAGGGGTTTAATTTTCCTAACTGTATTTGAGCCTTGTTTAGTTGGCTATTGGATTGATTTGCTCAGGTTCTTCTTTATGCAGGTGTTGGTTAAAAATGTTTTCCTGGTGTCAGCTGGGTTTCAGTTGTTCAAACTGAAGTCTAGATGATTATGTTCATATGCCTGAATATGGTAGTGAATTGTCAATTGGGTGTTTCGCGGGGAAAATCGAGGTGAAGGTTCGAGGGCGTTGTGAGAGTTCAGTTCGGGGATAGGCAGAGCTGAGAGAGGGTGGGCAGAGAAAATCGAGTTAGTGACTGCCTACTCATTTACCCCTATATACCTGGATGTAGGTCCTACTGTTTTATTTTTATATATAAAGAAGAAAATGCATCCTTGAGTTTACGTGACCCAGCCAGCAATACAACGTTCCGTGACAATGGCCATTAATACCACTTGTAAAATTAGCTTTGTTGGAGCGTGACGAGCGAGCAAGCACCATTTTATCACAATTTCCCTCTGATATATTATTTCTTCATGATGGTAGCTGAACAATGAAAAATAATACTAGCACGAAAGACATTCTCACACACACACACACACACACATACACACACACACACACACACACACACACACGGCTGAGCAGTCAGATAGGATGGACGCTTCAAATGGAGCTCATGAGACAACACTCGGCAAACCACCGCATTGCTTAGTGTATTATTTGCAGTATTGGTCAAGTTCATGTCCCTATTGCAAATGAGTAAGACAAACTCTGTAAGTGGTGTGTTTTATGTAGCAAAAAAGTGTGAAAAAAGTTATCAATTAAGTGGCAAACAAACAACAAGTGACAGTGGCAACAAGCACCTGGCTGAAGTGTTGACGCATCAAATTACTCAGATAAGCGAAAGATTCCGAAACAACGGCATTCTCAAACAGTCTAGGAAAGAGAGAGAAAAAGAAGAAAGGATCCCATCTGTTGTGACTTGGCAGATGTAGAAATATGAAGAATGTTAGCAGAAAGAGTCAAGAAGTTAGAGGAAGACTTCTTAGAGATCAAAAGGGAATTACAGTATGAGAATGAAAAGAACGAAGAAATTAAAAAACAAAACGGGGGGGGGGGGAGAATGAAGAACTGACAACAGAAGTGAACAAAAAAAATGTTGAAATAAGTGATATGTCAGCAGTAGTAAGTGACTTGAAAAACGAAATGAGAGAATGAGTACTGGAGTGGTAAATTACCATCAAATGTTAAGCAAAAAGCATAAAGATGAAAAAGTAATAAAAGAGGCAAACAACATATCAGAAAAGAACAAAGTGTTTGAAGACTCTGTTAACACAGTTTCCACAGTAAAGGATGAGATAAAAACAATTTATGCCCTGATATTAAAAGAAAAGGCTGAAAGGAAGAGTAGACAATGCATGCGTGAAAGAAAGAGTAGACAAAGAATGTGAAAAGGAAAACATCAGGCAGGATGTTTAGGAAGTAAATAAGAAGAAACCCAAAATTACTCTGGGAGACAGTTGACATGAACAAATCAATTATAACAGCAGGCAACAAGAGAAAGAAAAAAGTAATAAAATAATCAGAGACAAAATGAAATGAGCATTGTTATGAAAATTTCAACTGAAGTAATAGAAGGAGCATCAGAAGAAAATATTGTTTCGCTCCCGTCTCACACTGCCACAGGCTCCAACAGCAGTAGTTCAGTTTAGGAAGGACTCTGCCCAGTGAGTTGTTCTTCCTATGGGCAGCCTTTCGGTGAACAACAAAATTGGTTAAGGCACGGTAAATAAACACTGGCTTCTAAAGTTCATTGACAGTATTTTACAAATAACTACACTTAATGCTTGCCAACTTCACTTTACTTATTTCACAAGTACTGGAGCTACACAGTCTTCACTAACTGCACAGACCCTTAACTGACACTGAACTTTACTCAAAACAGAACTGAAACTCCTCTGCTCTCTTCTTCATCCTTAAGCTTCCTATATTCTAGAATGATCTACTTTCTAGGAGAAGTAACAATTACCAACTCGGAGATATCCAAAACATCCAGAGTTTACTTACACTGCATAACACTGTAAATTATTTAGCATACAAACTGAGATAAAATTATATAATCTAACAAACAATCACATAAATAAAACATTATAGAGAAAAAGAGCACAATAATTAATGTAAAACTTTACAAAATAACTCCGGTCACAAATAGCAGGCTAACTGGCAACTCTGACACGTAGCAGAAAAATAGAAACACTGAGAACCCTCCAGTACTTCCTATCTAGCAAATCCCGCTTCTCAAAACTACCTCTTCCCTATTCCTTTCGTCATCCCGACAAAACTACACAGTATATACAAATATAATCTTTAATCCTAATGAAACATCTAATTATACACAAAATAATCCTTCAACTTATCAGGTCTTCTCCTATGCTGCATCCAACATCGTCCCTGCTCCTACACACAGTCCACTCCTCCTGGAATGTCATGGTCCTCCTCCTGATGCACTTCTTCTCTTGGGAAACGCCACCAACCTCTTGTACTTCAGCTCCTTGGTCCTCCTCAACATCCTCGGCTGTGGGAGAGCACGATTCCTCGAAGACGTCCCTGCTGTACTGTCCTGGCCCGTGGTACTGCCATAGACGAATCACATGAACCACCTTTGGGCGAGACATCCTGCCTCCTCGAATCCGTTATGTTATGTCTGATAGGCGGTCCAACACAGTGTAAGGCTCGTCCCACGGACTCTGCAGCTTCAGTGTCTGTCCCTTCTTCTGCTGAGTATTGTATAACCGAACTTTGTCACCATCCTTGAAGCTCACCTCACGTGCCTTGGCATCATACTTGCAGTTCATCACTTAGCCTGAAAACTTTAGTTTCTCACACTTGATGATGTACCTCAGCCAGCCTTTCCTGATGATACTTTGCATAGCTGGAGGTGTCTGTAGGCAGCTCTTCAGCAGGTGGTCTTCCCATTAACAGGTCAATGGGTAAAAGTAACTCATGGCCCAGCATCAGTTTTCCAGGGGTGTAGCCGGTAGACTCATGGGATATAGACTGATATGTCATAAGCAATGCAGGTAATTTCTGGTTCCATTCCGTTTATCCTTCTATGCAGTATTTGGCCAGTTCTTGTCCCAGGGTCCAGTTGAATTTCTCCACCATCCCATCTGACTGTGGCCTTAGTGGGGTCGTTCTAGTCTTCTTGATCCCCAGTAACTTGCAGTACTCACGGAACACAGCAGACTCGAAGTTTCTACCTTGATCTGAATATAGCTCTTGTGGCATCCCAAAACGATAGAAACACTGGTCAATTAGCACCTGAGCAACAGACAGCCTCTTGATCGGGAATAGCGTATGCTTCTGGCCACTTTGTGAAGCAGTCCACTGCAACACATACATACCAGTTTCCTCCTTCAGTTAGCAGTAGATGTCCAGTAATGTCCACCGTGACTCTTTCCATCGGTGCATGCGTTTGGTACACCTGGAGAGGGGTGCAACCACGTTTCTTGGGTTTCTTATTGGCACAACTTACATCACAGGTCCGACACCACTCTTCAACATCCTGATGCATGTCAGTCCAGTAGAACCTCTGTTGCAGCCAGCTTAGAGTTTTCTTCACTCCCAGGTACCCACTAGCGATCTGGTTATGAGACTCATCCAAGATCTCAGACCTCATTTTCTTTGGAACCACCAGCTGCCAATGCTTGCAGAGGCCACCGGATGTCTCCCACTGACACTCCAGCAGTCCGTTGTTCAAACGAAGAAAGTCCCACCGACTCCACTAGCTCTTGGTCTCAGGACTGAACCTGAAGACCTCTTCCCAAGATGGTCACACTGTACTCCGCTGCAGCCACTCTAGCACTGGTTGTAAATCTGCATCCTCCATCTGCATCCTCTTCAGGTCTTTTTCAGCTGACACTGGTCCTATCACTACAGTATGGCAGCAGTTCTTGCCAAGATTCCCATTCCTTCTACACTGCTTGTCATTCCATCTCATTTGGACAGTCTTAGCTGAAGTGTCCCACCTCACCACATGTCCAACATCCGTTTGTTACAATTGTAGATTTCCTTGCTTTTGTAACAAGTCTCCTTCTTGTGACCCGGCTTCCCGCAGAGCCAACAACCTTCTCTGATCTCCTGTTCTCTCTTCCACTTGTAGCGGTCCACTTTCTGATGTCCTGGCTTTGCAAGTGAGGGTAGTAGGTTTGTTTTTACCGCTGCTCACCAATGTAAGTGAGGGTAGTACGTTCGTTTGTACTGCTACTCACCATTGTAAGTGAGGGTAGTAGTTTCTTTTGTACCGCTGCTCACCAATGTAAGTAGATGTACCCGAGGGGTGTAATTATACAAAGAAGGTTATCTGGCCACCAATCTCGATAGCATGGTTTTAGGTACTTGTACTGAGATAGGGCACTTGATTATGGATTGTTAAGCTCAGCCAGAATTAAGTAGTGAGACGTAGTGTCAACGAGGTGAGTTACAGCACTGTCGGGTTACAAAGTTTATTGCACAAAGTTATAAAAAAAGATGATCTACAGTTTAGTAGAGCGTGATACTAACTTTGGACTTTCTCACCAGCCTTCTCTTCTCTTTCTCTCTCTAACCCCCTTCTGATCTGAAAGGAATCACTCCAACATTATATAGATCGTGGGGAGGATGTGTGTGATAAATTTCCTATCACGTGGACTAACTGGCTAGGACTGGTTACTCCACGTGTTTGGATACGTCATGAAATTCTTGTGCGTCTGGCCTACAAGGAAGTTTGAGATACATCGTATAGCTAAGAATTCTTGATGGTCTGGGACAACAAAGGTTGTGGATAAATATTGTGTGAATTGACATTCCTGGCTCGTCTAGGCAAGGGGATGTGTTCTTTAACTCTTCCTGGAGGACTCAGACATAACTACCTGTTCTCTCTCTCTCTCTCTCTCTCTCTCTCTCTCTCTCTCTCTCTATATATATATATATATATATATATATATATATATATATATATATATATATATATATATATATATATATATTGATGAGCTGGACGACAGGCTAACAAAAGTCCAGAGAGAATCAGCGAAGGTAGTAGGAAAACCTAATACAACAAAAGATAAGAAGTATTCAGAACAGACACTAGAGCTTATGCAAAAAAGAAGGGAAATGAAAGCAAAAACAAAGAAAGATGAAATAGAATGATTGGAATTAAATAATAAAAGAAGAAAAAAAAAATGAGAAACATGGATCAGATCAAAGAAACCATCAAAAAAGGAAAAAGTCTGGAACAGATCCGAAGTAAAATGACACTAGGAAAGCAACAAATTACATTACTGTAAGACAAAAGCTGTGAAGTCATTAAATACAGAAGTAAGATGGAGAAGAGAGTTGAGGAATTTGACATTGAACTGTATGCATCAAAGACAGTAGTACAAACAGCCAACGTTTCAGTCGACACAGGTAAAGTACCTGAGGTAACACCAAACGAAGTAAATACTTCTCTTTAAAATATAAAATGAGCGAAGACTCCAGGAGAAGATGGAATTGTAGCAGATTTACCTTTGGATGCAGGAGTAGACGTACAAAATAAGCTTGCTCACTTATTTAGTCCATGTATAAAAAAGAAGATTCCTAGCACACGGTGTAATGCAATATTTATTTTACAGAGAAGGTGACTCAAAAGATCTTAGTAACTATCGACCCATTAGCTTACGATTATCAGTCATTTACAGACTCTTCACTGAAGTCCTTTCGAACAGAATAACAACAAATTTGGAGGAAAACCAACCTCGTGAACAGGCAGAATTTCGAAGCGTGTATTCGACAACTGATCATCTGCACACAATGAATCAGCTAATTAAGAAACCTACTGAATATAATATACCACTGTGCTTAGGCTTTGTTGATTACAAAAAGGCTTTCGACTCAGTGGAGCACATACTAATTATAAATTCATTGCGAGAACAAGGAGTGAGTGAGAACATTGTAAAACTAAGCAGGGAGCTGCTACAGTTAAATTACATAAGGATTTGGAAAAAAAGTAAGCTTGGGAAGTGCGTACGTCAAGGAGATACAATTTCACCAAAATTATGTACAGCTTGCCTAGAAAGTATTTTCAGAAAACGATACTGGGAAAACAAAGAAATGAACATGGATGGGGCAAAGCTAAACCTCTTAAGATTTCCAGATAACATTGTTCTAATCTCAGAAACAACAGAGACATTGCAAGAAATGTTAAATGACCTGAACAGAGAAAGTCTCAAAGCAGGGCTACAGATGAACCGGAGTAAAACTAATGTTTAATCCACTAACGCCAAAGAGCGTCATCAGAATAAGCGGAGAAATTCTTGAAGAAGTCGAGGAGTACAATTACTTGGGGCAAATAATGAAATTAACGAAAGATCATGATAGCTAAATAAAAAGACGCATTACAACTGGATGGAAAGCTTTCGGTAAAGATAGAGACATTATGAAAAGCAGCTTGCCATTTTGTATGAAACGAAAAGTATGTAACGAATGTATAATGTATAATTTCAGCTATGAGACATGGAAACGGACAATATTGATGGGAAAAAAATTAATCCGTTCTCTGAGGGCAATGGAAAGGTCAGTGTTGGGAATATCTTTAAGAGACAGGAACAGATCAATCTGGGTGAGAGAGCAGACTAAAGTCAATGATATTGTAGAAGTTATAAAAGAACAGAAATGGAGGCGAGCAGACCAGGCAGCAAGACTAAGGGATAACCGATGGAGCAAGAAGCTGACTGACTGGACACCAAGAGACTGTAATCGTAGCAGAAAAAGACCAGACAGGAAGTGCAGAGATGAGATAGAGAAATTTGCAGGGAAAAGGTGAGAAGGATTGGCTCAGTCAGTGAATTCGTGGAGAAGGTTGGGGGAGGTCTTTGTTCAGCAGTGGATTGGAATAATGATGATGATAATTTTATATATATATATATATATATATATATATATATATATATATATATATATATATATATATATATATATATATATATATATATTGTGTGTGTCTGTGTGTGTGTTTATCTATTTATCTATCTATCTATCTGTATCTATCTATCTATCTATGTGTGTGTGTGTGTGTGTGTGTGTGTGTGTGTGTGTGTGTGTGTGAGATTTTTTTTTTTTGTGTGGAAGAAGGAACCAAAGGCAGCGGGCCCGCAAAATTGTTCCTTCCAAGAGAAAAACAAAACACAAGAGAGAGCCAAATTCAAGATCTGATCATTTCGAGACGCCTGGACACACTGTTTGAAAGACTGGAGATCATAGGAAGCAGGAAACACAGACAGAGGGAGACAGTTCCAGAATTTACCTGTTGCACAAATGAAGGACTGGAAGTAACGGTTAACTCTTGCATTAGAGAGTTGGACAGAAAAGGGATGAGAGTTTGCTCCTAGACGGGTGCTACGCACTCGTCTTAGTGGTGGAGGGATGCAAGCAGACAGTTCAGAGGAGCAGTGACCATTGAAGTAGCGATAGAAAAGAGATAAAGATGCAACAGTGAGGTGAAGAGACAGAGGTTGAAGGGAGTCAGTAAGATGAAGAGAGTTAATGAGCCGAAAAGCCTTAGACTCCACCCTATTTAGAAGAGCTGTATGTGAGGAGCTTTCCCACACATGAGACTTGTACTCCACATAAGGGCAGATAAAACCCCTGTATAGAGTCAACAACTGTGCAGGGGTAAAGAAAGAAAGCAGTCGGCTTAGCACACCTTATCTCTTGGAAGCAGATTTTACAAGAGATGTAATATGATCTTTCCAAGATAAGTCCCGAGTAAATGAAACCCCAGGCATGTTCAAGGATGGTGCAGGATTAAGCTGAATATTAGTAACCATTAGTGGGTATACCTGTGGAAGATATTGTCGGGTTGATAGAAGTAATAACTGAGTCTTTGATGCATTAAAAACAACTAGATTATTTTTACCCCAGTCAGTGATACGAGCCAAGTCAGACATTAGGTGTGCCATAGCCTCATCCCGTGATTGCTGAAGTAACTGCTGAGATGGACGTTGCGGGAACCCAATGAAAAGGTGAAGGGTGAAGTCATTAGCGTATGAGTGTACAGGGTTAGATGTACAGCTTAGAAGGTCATTGATGAATAAAAGGAAGAGAGTTCATGATAGGACAG
Source organism: Coenobita brevimanus (assembly GCF_032717465.1). Lineage (NCBI taxonomy): Eukaryota > Metazoa > Arthropoda > Malacostraca > Decapoda > Coenobitidae > Coenobita > Coenobita brevimanus. The sequence continues at coordinate 20,221,150 of NC_137013.1, read as the reverse complement.
AGCCCTGAGGAACACCACTGTTAATAGATCTAGGAGAAGAACAATGGCCGCCTACAGCAGTGGCTATAGAACGACCAGAAAGGAAGCTAGAGATGAAGGCACAGATTCAAGGATAGAAACCGTAAGAAGGCAGTTTGGAAATTAAAAATTTATGCCAGATTCGATCGAAAGCCTTTGAGATGTCAAGTGCAATGGCAAAGCTTTCGCCAAGGTCCCGAGAAGAGGATGACCAGGAGTCTGAAAGGTATGTGAGAAGATCGCCAGTGGAGCGTCCCTGACGGAACCCATACTGACGATCAGAAAGAAGGTTGTGATAGGAAAGATGCTTTTAAATTTTTCTATTAAGAATTGACTCGAAAACTTTTGAGATACGGGATGTTAAAGCAATTGGACGATAGTTAGAGGGTCGAGAATGGTCACCCGTCTTTGGGATTGGCTGAATGAGAGCAAACTTCCAGCAAGAAGGAAAGGTACAAGTTGATAGACAAAGGCGAAAGAGTTTGCTTAGGCAGGCACAGTTCTTGAGAACAACAGGAGGGACTCTATCAGGCCCATATGCCTTATTGGTATTGAGGCCTGTGATGGCAGAAAATACATCAACTGAAGAAATTTCAATGTCAGCCATGAGGAAGTCAGATGGGGGAAGTGATGGAGGAGCAGCACCGGAATTGTCTAGGGTGGAATTGGAGGAGAAAGTGATCTGCTGTATCAGTAGAAGAAATAGCTACAGAGCCATCAGAGTAGAAAAGAGGAGGGAAGGATGATGAGGTAAAGTTGTTAGAAGGGTTTTTGGCAAGGTGCCAGAAGGAGCGGGATGAATTCGAGTTAGAGAGTTGAGAGCATTTAGTATGGATGAAATTATTTTTAGCAAAGCGAAGAACAGACTTAGCACGATTCCGGGCAGAAACGTATAAAAGGTGTGATTCAGGGGTGGGTTGGCTCCGGTACCATTTATAGGCCCTCTCCTTGTTGCGGACAGCATTAGAATAAGCGTGATTAAACCAAGGCTTTCTTGCATTAGTCAAAGGATATGAGAAAGGAATGTATGCTTCCATGCCCAAGAGAATAACCTCCGTATTGCGCAAGGCACACTCAGATGGCTCCTGGCCATGGAAGCAATAATCACTCCAGGGAATATCAAAGAAGTACTGCCTGAGTGCCTCCCAATCTGCAGCTCCAAAGTGCCACAGACGACGTTTCTTTGGAGGGTCCACAGGCCGTACCGGAGCGATAGGACGGGTTAAGGTGATAAGGTTGTGATCGGAGGAGCCCAACAGAGAGAAAAGATTAACAGTGGGAGCAGAAGGATTAGTTGTAAAGAAGAGGTCAAGTATGTTGGAGCTCTCTCCAAGGTGGTCAGGGATACGGGTAGGGTGCTGTACTGAGTGACAATCCAAATGGTTTCCTGTACACCAGGAAACCATTTACAATGCTGGGTGGTAACCATATAACCAAATTATGACACCTGGTGGTTTAGGGAGTAATTATGGCACTCCGGTCGGATTGAGCCGGTGCAGGTTTATATCCAAGGGAAGGTTGGGGCTTATTACTTGCGTAATGCCACCCAGGGATGAGTGAGGCTGGTCACTCTCATTTTAAATGTCAGAACCGATTTGCCTAGCCCCGGGCTCCTATCCTCCCCTTGGGGCATCATAGGATTGTATAATCTCTCTCTCTCTCTCTCTCTCTCTCTCTCTCTCTCTCTCTCTCTATATATATATATATATATATATATATATATATATATATGATAAATATTCTGTGTTGATTAAGGTATGTTCCGTTTTTCGTCTTTTCTTGGCCAGGTTGTGTACATGGCAAGGAACCCCAAGGACAGCGTCGTCTCCAACTACCATTTCAACAAACTTACTAAAGTCTACAGCTACAAAGGTTCTCTGGAGAACTTCATAAGAATGTTCATGAAAGACGAAGGTAAGTACCGGCATCACATAAATTATGATTATCCTGTAAATTTGATATTCATTTTCCTTTTTTCATGTAAGGTTCTGAGTTACGAATTCTTTGATGGTTTTTTTACTTGCGGTATTTCCATTCTCATTTTCAGCTGACTAAAATCATTCACCGCTACCTGTAATAGATAATAAATGTCCCGATTGTGTGAGGGTTAATGATGTCAGTTTGTTAATGCATAAAATTCTACAACTCACTGCATAACAGAAACGTCTTGCGTCAGCTGGAGTAAATTTTCATAGTTTTGTTGTCATAAAAAAAGGACTTTGTAGTAACTTGTAGAGAAGTTATATATATATATAATATATAATATATATATATAATATATATATATATATATATATATATATATATATATATATATATATATATATATATATATATATTGAACTTGTGGACGAGCGGTTGTTATACTTGAGTAGTTTTGTAAGTAGAAAATCTTCGTTCCCTTTTGTCATTCAATGATAGGAGACGTAAAGAATAGTATGGGACTATTTTTATTTGTCTTGGAAATATTAACAAAGTCTCTCACACAGGAGTGAAGTTAAGTAGAGTCCCGTGAGCTACCTCCCTGTCTCTCTCTCTCTCTCTCTCTCTCTCTCTTCCATGTTGCTAAGCCCTTCTCCCTAGTACCTGCCCGTTCTATGGCCTGTCTCCTTCTAAGCTCTCTTTCCTAAATTCTGGTGAAACAGGGGTCGTGTCACGTGTGTTATACTGTGGTTGGAAAGTTCTAGAAGCCTGTGTGTGAGTGTGTGTGTGTATGTGTGTGTATGGTCACGAGGCGCTGTCGTGTGCCTATAAAGCATTCCTTGAGTTAAGAGTGTGTAAGCACGCTTAGCATTGCTCGATTCTCGCAGACACAGTACCTTCTCATCATCTGACTTCCTGCTTCTATCTGTCTCTCTATCAATCTATTTATCTATTTATCTATTATGATTTGTAATTATAATATGGAGACCTGACATTGCTCGGCCGCGCAGCTGAAGGTCCTCCGACAGCAATTATCATTGACATATGCTAATCTATTAGTAAATAATATTGATTATAATATTGTATTGATATAACATTCATAGTAAATTGCAATGATTCAGTAATATTACATTTTAAACAAGTTGTATACATATTTGAATAAATGCAATGGTAGTTGTATGACAATTTGTAAGATGTGTATGTATAACAGACATACGCATATAATTGTGCAATGGTAATACTGCTAGGTTATACATTACATATTGAGTTATCCCTTTAGTAATGTCTAATATTTCACCTAACTTGTTTGATGATACTGGTAATACAGAGTTGCGGTATAATTGTATGACTTATAATATTGTAGTAACATTGTGGTAATACATAACTGTAACTGTGAATTGTTACATAATCGTATAGTAATTCTTAAATTGTAATAATACATAATTGTTACATAATATTGTGGTAATGCATAATTGTGTTGGCCTTATAATTGTAGTTACATTTTGTTAATGCAACTGTTACATAATTGTGTTGGCCTTATAATTGTAGTTAAAGTTACATAAAAGTTACATCTTGTTAATGGAACTGTTACATAATTGTTACATATTGTTTGTAGTTACCTAATTGTAGTTAAAGTTACATAAAAGTTACATCTTGTTAATGCAACTGTTACATAATTGTTACATATTGTTTGTAGTTACCTAATTGTAGTTAAGGTTACATAAAAGTTACATCTTGTTAATGCAACTGTTACATAATTGTTACATATTGTTTGTAGTTACATAATTGTAGTTAAAGTTACATAAAAGTTACATCTTGTTAATGCAACTGTTACATAATTGTTACATATTGTTTGTAGTTACATAATTGTAGTTAAAGTTACATAAAAGTTACATCTTGTTAATGCAACTGTTACATAATTGTTACATATTGTTTGTAGTTACATAATTGTAGTTAAAGTTACATAAAAGTTACATCTTGTTAATGCAACTGTTACATAATTGTTACATATTGTTTGTAGTTACATAATTATAGCAAGTGTAACATAATGCAATCGTTTGTCGTTACATAATTGTTACATATCGTTTGTAGTTACATAATTGTAGCAAGTGTAACATAATGCAATCGTTTGTCTTTACATAATTGTAATAATTGCAGTCCTGACATTGAATCCGGTCATGCTGCGGTCGATGTTATGATGTGCCATGCCACTAGCTTGTGGAGACAACAATTTGCTATTTTGTTTGTAGTTTATGTGGTATTTTGGCATTTGTAGTAACACTTACACTTATTTTCATTTGTTTGTTATGTGATCTTACTCATTTTTTTTTTTTTTTGGTGTGTGTGTGTGTGTATTGATTTTCTATAGTTTGTTTTTCTTCGTTTGTCTACGCATTTTCTGTGTTGTTCATGGTTGCATAATTGCTGGTTAAATCCCTTGGGACCCTTTTTTAAGGTTTAGTTTGTATTGCACAGATATTATTGAAAATGATATTTTATAGCCCCATATTTTGTTATTTTATATAAAAAATATATATACACTATATACAGTATTAACTACATACACTGACTTGTTGTTCACTTGTACCTATCGTGGGCAATATATGTGTCAGCACTGTGTGGAAATCATTGTCTTCACGATTGTGTTGAAGATGTTTATTCTTGCTAACGTCATTTGTGTTGGCCATTTTTTTTTTTTTTTCTGGTTTTCCTTGTAACTTAATTTATCTGTTTCCACAAGGTAGCTTTAATTAATAAATGTTTAATACAGTTCTTTTAATCGCTCACTGAGTAACTGTGATGGTATATTTCTTTATTACTTTGTATATGTAATAATGTATAGATGTATGTATGCAACACGTATTTTATGTAGGTATAAATGGTAACACTCGTTGGTAGTAAATAAATGTTATAATAAATGAATGAATATATACAGTGTAGAATATTTATTGTTGGTGCAAGTATTTAATGATTGAATTATGATGATAACTGAAGCAGGTATATGAATTTAAGTTGTAACTATACAGCAGATTTTATATGTTTGTGCAAAATGTGCTGTCTATCACTGTGTATCGTATAAATCAAGTAACTATGTAACTCACTAATTTTTACCGTGGTGGAAATGGTGTGAGTGGTGTTGCACGTGGTGATAGCGTTGTTCTTCAAGGGTTGATTGACGTGTTGTGGGGTGTCAGACACACGGCTTGTCGTCCTGTCTGCAAACACGTATGGTAACGTCGACTTCCCACACTGGTAGCTGTGGTGAGTAAATGAGTAGCGATGAGTAACTTGAGTGAAGATGAGTGAGTAAGATGAGTTGTAAATATGGACTTGGTATTTGCTTCGTTGTCTTGACCTCTTCACTCCTGCATCAGCGGTGGAGGTTGGGGAACGGTAGGAGAGAAAGGAGGGTGAGGTCTGGTGGTTGTGAGTTAAGAGTCGTATCTCACTCTTTGTTTGTTTTGTTTTTTCTTTCTTGATGTATTCTCGGTCCTATTTTCTTGTGATTTACTCGTTGTAGGATGAAGACTGCCGCTACTTGTAGGTGCGTGTAGAAGATTATACAGACGACTCGTGGAGTTGTTACTTGTAGTTGATTGTAGATGGTTGTAGTTCGTTGGGTCATCATAGAAATTGCAAGATTGTTTATATCAGTACTTTGTTAAACTACTTGCAAGGCGTCCTGTGACCTCTTCACCTCTACATCAGCGTGATGATCGGGGAGACGGAGGGGGGGTTGGAGAGAATACTGTCAGGAGCTGGTTGTGAGTTGTTGGTTGTGAGTTGTTGGTTGTGAGTTTTTTTTTTTTTTTCAATCTTGATATTTTGTAGGAATTCACTGTTGATTTGTAGACAAGGTTTGTATCCCGCCGCTGCCACCAAATGTCATAAAAAAAGGACTTTGTAGTAACTTGTAGAGAAGTTATATATATATATATATATATATATATATATATATATATATATATATATATTGATCTTGTGGACGAGCGGTTGTTATACTTGAGTAGTTTTGTAAGTAGAAAATCTTCGTTCCCTTTTGTCATTCAATGACAGGAGAGGTAAAGAATAGTATGGGACTATTTTTATTTGTCTTGGAAATATTAACAAAGTCTCTCACGAGTGAAGTTAAGTAGAGTCCCGTGAGCTACCTCCCTGTCTCGCTCTCTCTCTCTCTCTCTCTCTCTCTCTTCCATGTTGCTAAGCCCTACTCCCTACTACCTGCCCGTTCTATGGCCTGTCTCTTTCTGAGCTCTCTTTCCTAAATTCTGGTGAAACAGGGGTCGTGTCACGTGTGTTATACTGTGGTTGGAAAGTCCTAGAAGCCTGTGTGTGAGTGTGTGTGTATGTGTGTGTATGGTCACGAGGCGCTGTCGTGTGCCTATAAAGCATTCCTTGAGTTAAGAGTGTGTAAGCATGTTTAGCATTGCTCGATTCTCGCAGACACAATACCTTCTCATCAACTGACTTCCTGCTTCTATCTGTCTCTCTATCAATCTATTTATCTATTTATCTATTATGATTTGTAATTATAATATGGAGACCTGACAGTTGAACACGCAGGTTAATGGTATTAAACTACGAAAATTAATTTTTGGAGTCCACTGAAAGAAGCATTAAAATTGTCTTCTTTCTATCAAACAACCAAGCATCTTGTAAGAGAATGCTCTGAAATGTATAGTTCAAGGCGTTACTATGCCAAACCAGCAACAAAATCACGACTCCATGCACACCAGCGTCCCTCATACATTCCAGCTCTTAATTCATGCAGCTTGATTCTTGCCCATCTGTTTTTCTTTAGGCCATCCCATACTCATATACCTTCTCATTCATGTCATTTTCCATTATGTCATATCACAAAACCTTTTCCAACCCACACCATATCAACCCCAGACTCATTTCATAAACAGTTATTCGTCGGTATACTTCAGTAACTCAACATGATCTTTTAAAATAACTTCTTTCAGCTGTATTCATTCTCTGTCTGTGTCCCCTAAGCACTGTCAAAAAGTCATTGTTATACGTCAGGGAAGGGCCAGAATACTATTTCTTTCCTATAGATTACAGTACCAAACATGCTCTTAACATTGCTAAATGATCTTTTTTTTCGATGTTCTCTACAAATATTCTAAATCCCCGGTTTCCAATTCGTTGTGTTGGGGTGAGGTTCTCAAATATTGTTATGATATATTTCTTCTTGTAATTCAGATTTCTTTTCCAGAAAGAACAAGGAGAATGTAGAAATTTCTTTCAGAAAAAAAAAAATCTTAGTTACGAGAAAATTATCATGAGCTGTTTTTTAGCTACTTCAGGAAGGACTAGGAAAGGAGGGAGGAGATGCTGTGATTCGAGAGTAGGCCAGCATACTCTCCAGTACAAGTTTATCTATTTGTCAACACCAAACTACATGCACATTGCACACTACACTTTCTCTTCAGAAGAAAAATAATAATAATAATAATAATGGCGTCATTGAGCCAAGCCTCGGAGTCCCCAGGGGAGAGGGGGGACCATAAATGCCCCCACCATCCGCCCCTCTCCCGGTGCCTGGAACCACTATCTGACTCACTTCTTCAGTTCTGCAATATTTGCAGCCTTTCCTCTAACGTTCTCTCTGTTGAGCACCACCTCTCCTCCTCTAAACCTCACCTTCTTTTCTTAACTGAGGCTCAGCTGTCTAAAGAATCTGGTACCAAACGCTTCTCTGTATCCTCCTACTTTCTCTCTACTCATTTCAGAGCCAAAAGTGGCTGATGCCTATATGTATGTAACGACTTATCTCGCTCTAGTGTTCCTGAACTTGATTCTTCTAATTTTCCTCCTCTCTGGCTTCGGCTTTCCTGTCATTCTGTAACTAAATATCTGTTCTGTTTACTTATCCCCTAATTCTACTGACTGTGACAAATTCTTTGACTATCTTACTTCTACAATAGAAAACATCTTATCCGTTTCTCCTTTCTCTGAAATCTTCATTCTAGGGGATTTCAATGTTCACCACCACCTTTGGCTCTCCTCTTCTTTCACTGATCCACCTGGTGAACAAGCCTACATCTTTTCTATCCTTGATGATCTAGTAGACCTTGTACAGAACCCTACCTGTATTCCTGACCGCATTGGAAAGAGTTCCAACATACCTGGCCTCTCCCTTAAAACTAATCCTTCTGCTTACGCTGTTAATCTTTCCTCTCCGTTGGGCTCCTCCGATCAAAACCTTATTATCTTAAGTGCATATCTGTCAACATTCACTTCAGTCTCTCTTTATGATGGATGTATGGGCATTTTTCTCATATTTATAATATGAACTACTTATGTAGAACTATATTTTATGACGCGTCTTCCTCAGTCATCGTCCTTTATCATTTTTCCCCCGGTATGCCAAATCGATCCATTGCAACATGCACCATACCCGTTTCAGCGAATTCGTTCAGTTTACCCATCACACACACTCTAAAGCTCCTTAGTATTTTTTCTAACATTCTACACAGCTGATTCCAAAAACATGTCATTTTCTCTGTATTTTTTTTTCATTTGTGCAACATTTTTACACTTATACAGAGCGTTCCGTCCTTAATTATCACCACATTGTTTCTTTGCTTACAGCACTTCCTTTACATTTTTTGTCAGGAGGTATGCTACAGTAGGCTATTTTTCTGCATCCTAGTTATTGATAAGACTAAATAATGATCTGAAAAGAAAAGTTGGTCTTTACTTGAATAGTTGCTGTTATGTATAGAAAACTAGACTCAGTCTGATCATAGATGTTGAATATTAGGTAATTTCTCCGTGGCCATTTCCAGCCTTAGTGAGGCACAACGAACCATGAAAATCTCAAAACTGGATCTTTCCCATAGGTGTTCTGAGTGTGTAAAGCTGCACAACCAAAGGCAGCCCGGTTAGCAAACTATGTTTTCCACAAGAAGCAGTGGAGGGGAGGGGGGAGATGTTGAGGGGTTGGATAAATCTAAACTCTTGAAAATTAAAGGACTATAGCTTTACCAAGCACTTGACCAAGGTTCTACTGTATAATGCGTGCAAAACAGGACACTCATTGAGATATGACATCTATCGGTTTAAAGGCTGTGATGACTGGAAGTGTGCAGGGAGTACCTACACTTTTGAATAATTGAGTTGACCTTTACTTTAAGCCTATTGAGTGTGAATCTGCAAACCCAAAGTTGGTCCAGTTTCTAAGCAACAGAGTCTACAGACAGTGATATTTCCCAGAGCCCTAACATATGTGCAATGAAACAGCACCAAAGATGTTCTTATTACTATACTTAGATATAGTGTCCACAAACTTGTGATGAGGGAGGGGTTGACATTATTCAAATTCAACTCGTTATATGGAAGGGATAGATACTGGCTTGGGACAATGCAATGTGAGTAAGGGTAGCTGACTCAGCATTTTATTCTCTCCTAATGTATCATTTTCCAGATATTCCATTAACCATTCATGAAGCATGGATAAACGAGTAATAATGGGGCCTCCTGAGTGGCCGACAGGGAGTGAAGGGAGGGGGCTTTGGTGCATGGGTTAGCACGTTCAGCTAATAAATGAAAGAACCCAAGTTCGATTCTCCGGTTACTCAGACTCTTGGGCAAAGGTTGTTTCCAACTGTGTCTCTGTTCACTTTGCAGTATAACTTGAGACTTGTATAAAACATCGACATTTGCAGTTGTATTTCAGACGAAGATGGATTTGGCCAGAAAATGATTATTTGCCCGGATGACTCCTGTGGACTCGATGGGCATAGATTTAAGCCATATTCTTCATCGTGAGTAGCAAGTGCCGCCCAGCAATCGAAGATTTGCGTTATCATGCAACACACTGAACGCAAAAGGAAGCAGTTATAGCTTTGAAGAACAAATGATGACTGTTAATTTCTCTACCTGTAGTTAAGACTTTGACTCACTGATTGCAATTCATGTTGAAAGATAGGAATCCTTGTTAAAGTCTGTCCACTTTATCTTGCAAGAATTTGTATTTTCTGTAGCTCAGTGGATATTGAGCTGCTGGTCTGCATCCTTTCCCTATCACCACTTCATGACCTGCATCATACACTAGTGTTAATCCCTTGTTACATCTCAGCACTCAAGATGGAAAGATGTTAGTTTTAAGTCAATATAACTACCGATTTTTGTGGACCCATTATTTTACTCAGGCTACCAAAGGCAGTTTTGTTCAGCAAAGGGGAATCTAGTAGTCAGAGAGCTGAAACTACTTCGATTAACCTTTGAACTGATAGGAAATACCTCAACTGAACTGTATAGGCTACTTTTAACCTGAACAAGATACCATGTGCGTCCTTGTCAGCGAAAAAGTTAAGGTAAATAGAGTAAATTATTGAAAATGTGTACTTGTGTTTTCCAGTTGTATTGTATCCATTCTGGCCGCACGTGAAGCAGGCGTGGCAGCAGAGGAACCACCCCAACCTGCACTTCGTCCTGTACGAAAACATGAAGGCTGACCCCATGGCAGAGCTGCGCAAACTCAACCACTTCCTGGATACCAATCTCAGCGATCAACAACTCAATAACGTGAGTGCAATGGCGAACCACGGAATTTAACTACTTCATTCCCAGTACGTTGTTATTGTTGCTACCATACGACTATATTCCGTATAGTGGATCACTCTAGTATCGAAATGGTTATTGAAGGCTGTATGTAACCCTTCCGGTTCGAAAATACCTTCGAGTTATACAAAAACCTCTGGAGAAAACACGAATTAACTATGAAAAGTATAAAATCGGAGTGAAGGTGTTGACATTCTCAGGCTCCGATGACTCACTCAGCTCAATAAAAATCATCTGGCGCTAACTTGACCAGAAAACGAGAATTGAATAAAAAAACCAGAATAGAAAGCCAGAGAGGGATGTTGTATGAGTATTCACACTCTCATGTACCCCATACTCATTATCTCTCAACAAATGCTGGGGAATACTAAAGTTGTTCCAGTCATGAAGGGGTTTAATATCGTCATAGTTTACATCAGTAATATACGAGTGAAATAACCAGTAATGCACAAAACTAACTCCCTGGGGAAGATGCTTTACAAAACCTTTATGGTCAACGAGAATATAGTACGTAGTCACGAGTCAAAGCTTTCGCACTAAGCCCAAAATTCAAGTCTCTGTTTTGATCCTGGATTACAGCATAATCTCAGATCACAGATTCAGAACGAGGTTTTAATCCACTGAGGCACTTATTCCAAGGCTGAGTACATCCTCCGTTTAAACCGTCTCGAGGGGGTGGATTGAAGAGAGATCGAGACTGGCAACTTTCAACATGAATCGAGATCATTCTTTCCAAACATTTCTACAGATCGAAGAGCCTGTGGCGTGGAGGCTACTGGTTGGCATACGCCATAATGTAACTAATATTATATGGCAAACTTCCTTGCCCACTCTACTTTGAAAACACTGTGCAAGCATTAGCCTATTATATCGTAACTTACTTCTCTGTCATAGAACTTTGTCATTTGTGCAAACAGTAGCCTCTTAACATTGTACTGTACTTCTGTATCATAGAACTACGTTAGTTGTGCAAACATTAACATTAACCTGTTGTTTACGTACTTTACGGGTCTTATGCACTTACAGAATTTTGGTTCTGTGCCACCTGAAGCAGGAAGAAAGATAATTACTTCAACCAAACTTTTTTTTTTTTTTTTTTTTTTTTTGCACGTGCTGCTCCCAGACGATTTCACCTAACCTAAGGAGGAAACCGTATCACAAGAACTAAAAGGGATTTGAACTTTCTTCCTACGGTAAATATATGGGCTTGGTATTAACAATTCGCTAAAATGACGTGACCGAATTGAAGGAGTTAAATATACATACACAATTATACAGCGGCTGAAGGGAAGCCTGCATGTGGTGGTGCTGTGCACTGGATGGTGCAGCTGTGGTATCCACCTGGTAGCCAAACCTCCCCATTTTTCCCTGTACCTCGCCGTGGGAAGAACCTTGCTTGCAACCATGGTGAGGCGCTGTCCACCACAAGGGGCGCTGAATCTCTACACTGTATATGCTTTTTACCATACTTGTGGGACGACCCCAAAGAAGCAGTTGCTTTCCTGCAGTCGACGGGTGTGCTTGATCAAATAGATCAAGGTGAAGAAATAACAACAACAACTCGATTATACAACATGCACACATATCCAGCTATATTAAACAGAGAAATATTTATATACAAATAGATGTACCGTACGAGTACGGGTATATATGTGTAGGTTGGTGGCGATGTGGGATAAAGCAGGTGAAGTACGGCTGAGTGTGTGTGTGTGCTTTGATAAGGGCTATGTTCTCGTCAGTTAAGGAGGCTCGGTAGCAACCCTTCGTTCGCACTTTATTTCTATCGCATTTGCAACTCTCAGTTTAATAAACTCGTCCAGCGGTAGTTGGAAGAGAGTATTAAATTTGCCCTGACCATGGGATGGATAAGAAATCCATTTAGCTTTTCCTTATCAGAATATTTCTGCACCTTTTACGTTGTATTCTTGTATGTATACCAATACAAATACGATTTAATAACGTACAACAGGTTACCAAGCTAAAATATGCAAAATAAATAGCTACGGAATATGTGCAAGATAGCATTCGTAACTGAAAATATGGTCGAAGGAGTAACTAGTAAACACACTGGAGATCCACTCTCTCATACACACAAGGTGAATGATAGTGACTGTTGATTATGACTGTTACAGCAGAAATTGCCTGATCAGATTCGCTTCATCAGGAGACCAGCTGAACATGGACTGGCTAACCACTCCAAACTAAACCTGCTTAATCCATAATGCAGTGCAGATCATCCATGTTCCACTTTTCAATAACCATTTGAAATCACAAAGCTGCAATATAAAACTATATACTGTGCAGAATATTAGTATTCATGTTCATAACTGACTTTCATAAGTCACGAAACATATCCAAGTACAGTCATTGAACACACATGTGGTCTACTGAGTGAAAGAGCCTTTTAAACATACATATTATGGCCAGTCTAACATGCAGTATTGTACAGTTACCTCCGCTTCTAACGAGTACAACAGGTGGTGTTTTTGGTGAAATGTGGCAGAACTGTGACTGTTTACATCGTAGTAATAGTAAGTGAAAGCGCAGACCCGCCAGAGCTATTCCTCCTCTACAGTATCTAGTACCCACAAAAACAATGTTCTTTCGTCATACTCGGCCTGCAAATACAAGTGTTTGCCATGTATGTATAGTGGAAGGTAAAGAGAAAAACAAATAGTAATGCCATTGGATACCATCGTTTCTCTGACAGGAGATGACTGTGAGGGGAAGTGGAACGGAGAGGAGAGGGGACAGGTAGTGGGGGAGCATGTATCAAAACTTCGTCGTGTTTCGTTTAGAATTATGAAGGGTGTGATTATACAGATGTTCTCAGGTGATCTGTAACTCCGTATGCAATATCGTGTATTGGATGAATGTTGGAGTCTTAATGTTCGTAATACAATGTGTTGAACAACTGTAGTTGAGCATAAATGTTAGAAGGTGTGATGTCCAGTGTCTCGAAACGTGTTTCACCTGAGTCTAGTGAGTGCGACTCAACTGCTGCAACATTTTTGTGGCTGACCCAAGGTGGCCATAAGTGATTCATGATTTCGCAAGTGACACAACGGGCATGCCATGTTGTGTATCTTTCTGTTTTATTGTGGGGAAAAAACAATAATTAAATTCGCAAACCATTGTACTGTGTAAGGAGATGTCCTGTTGCACAGGATTATAAACATTAATAATTATATTGTAATTTAACACTCATCTGTGACTTACATAACTACACATATAATTCCAACATAAGGTAGCCAGCTTCCACACTGAGGGGAAGTTTAGAGGCATCTTATATATATATATATATATATATAATGTATACATATATATATATATATATATATATATATATATATATATATATATATATATATATATATATATATATATATATATATATATATATATATATATATATATATATATATATATATATATATATATATATATATCATCAGCAGTTTGAGTATCCACTGCAGGACCGACCTATCCCGACCGAAGTGGGGACGATACAGCCAGTGTATCTCTACCAAGTGGCTTAGGCTGTCTGGTAGAGATTGTACAGTATGTAGGGTGAGAAGTGCTTATAAGTGTAACTGTGGTGTTGGAGTGGCTCTCGATGTGTGTGTAGTCTGTGAACCAAGTGTAATCGGCCCGCGCAAGCCGACTGGGTGCAAGCATACTTTATAGTAAGCGACACTGGTTCAACCACAGCACCCCTTGTGTCCACCAATGCAGTACGTGGCCGGATGAACACTCTCAAAGTTTATTACCCTGGCGGGGCGCGAACCCTGGTTCACCCGTGTACGAAACGCACACAACCCACTTGCTGACACGTAGGGAGTATATATATATATATATATATATATATATATATATATATATATATATATATATATATATATATATATATAGAGGGGATATATATTGTGGTAGTTGGGGGCGCTCACCATCCACTCGCTCAATGTAGTGCTGTTGTCAGATGTCTGCCCTTTCCTCTCCTCTCTCCAGTCCTTCCATCCTCTTCCGTCTTCCTTTACTTCATTCTTTCCTTGTCCTTTTGCCTACGGGTAATTTTACACTTCCTCTTCTGTCTTTCCTTCATTCTTTCCCCTTCCTTCTGCCTGTGGGTGACTCTACACTGAGTGACAAGCCAAATGGTTTTCTGTACACCAGGAAACCATTTACTACACTGGTTGGTGACCATATAATCAAATTTTGGCGCCTGGTGGTTTAGTGGGTAATTATTGCGCTCCAATCGGATTGAGCCGGTGAAGGTTTATATCCAAGGGATGGTTGGGGTTGATTGGTCATGTAATGCCACTCAGGGATGAGTGAGGCTGGTCACTCTCATCTTAAATGTCGGGACCAACTGCTTAGCCCAGGGCTCCTACGCTCCTCTTGAGGCAATGTAGGACTGGATGATGGAAGGATGGATGGATGGATATATATATATATATATATATATATATATATATATATATATATATATATATATATATATATATATATATATATATATATATATATATATATATATATATATATATATATATATATATATATATATATATATATATATATATATATATATATTAGCTAGATATATAGATATAGATATACATATACATTCATCATCATCATCATCAGCCGTTGAGGTCCACTGCAGGACCGGCCTATCCCTAGCAGGACATATATATATATATATATATATATATATATATATATATATATATATATATATATATACATATATATCAGTATATACATTTATATACTGCATATACAGTACATATAAATATATGTATACATATACATATATATATATATATATATATATATATATATATATATATATATATATATATATACAGTATATACATTTATATACTGCATATACAGTACATATAAATATATGTATATATATACATATATATATACACACACACACACACACACACATCTATATATATATATATATATATATATATATATATATATATATATATATATATATATATATATATATATTAATCTCTCCAAGATCGAACGTAATAGAGCCAAAGGCATGTCAGGAACTTGGGTTTGTCCGGAACTTAGGAAAATTCCCCCTGGACAGGCACTTATGTACCCTAACCCAACCTAACTTTGAAAATTACCTAAAGAACTCCCTACCGGATATGCACAGCACCTGTTTAAGACCCTATTCACACAAATAAGGCACATAAAGCTTGAATAAATGAAAAGGAACCAGAGAATGAGGAATTAGAAGTGAGTACAGAAAATATTTAGCAGTGTACAGAGTACTTACAACATGTCCGTGGCCGTCACGAAGATTAACCTGCCTCCTCGAAGGCTCTGACAGTGATGAAAGTGCTCTTGAAGCACATACAGTAATCCAATGTTGTGCTGCACTTAATCCTTTGCACTGTGAATTATAATTGTTTATCGCTGCACATTCTGTTCTTACTTGTGCCACACCAATTGCAACACACCAGTGTTGGACTCTGCACTTAGTCCTTTGCACTCTGAATTCTAATTTCTTAACACTGCACAACACTATAAATTCCCATGTGGTCTAGTGGCGAGGTATTGCAGTTTATTAAAAAAAACAAGCACGTGGGGCAGCCATGGCGACAAGCATGTAGTCACGACGGAAGTTAGACAGGAACTGCGGAGGGGAAGATGCGGTGGCACTTTACTACACGCTACAACAGTTGTCCGTCACCGCATGACAAGCATGAAGTAGAGATGAACACATATCGGCTCTTTTTTGCATTTTTACGTTTTTTTTTTTTTTTTTGGCCATTTTTTGTATCCAAGGACCCGAGCCCAAAATGTCCGGGACTTGGGGTGTCCAGGAGTTGGGCGTTCAGGTCTTAAAAGGATTACTGTAGTACACTGATGTCCAGTACGCATTCGTCAGTACTATTCGTGTCCAGTACAGTCGACAAAAAAAAAAAAATAAATAATTTATTACTATAGTACGGATTTGTTCGGCTAGTACGGATCGGCCAAGCAAAGTGGGCCAAATCTGAGGAGTTCTTCTCTAATACAGACATGCGTGTCCAGTACTACTATCCGCTTGAGTGGGAAGATGGCCAACATCAAAGAACATTTCCTGAGAACTGTCAAGCCAGTCCAGTAGGCCTTTTTGGTGACTCGTGATGTACCAATCAAGTTGCAGTATTGCTGTCATGTGAATGCACCCTGGCTTCTTTATTTGTCTGGCAGAGAGGCCTCCTCAGGATCCTGAAGGCCCTCCTCCAGGGGGTCAGTAGGACCTACATCAACGGAAACCCCTCCCCCTTCCCCCCCAAGCCCATCTCCTTTCACCTTAAAAGTTGGTAAAATCTTAGTTGTGTCAAAATGTAGTTAAGTCGAATTTGGGGGGGACGTTTTCAAGGCTTCTCTGACATTATTCATTTTTTCCAAAAGTCTGTTCTTTGTCCTGTATGGATTTAGTCCAGTACGGTAGTACCGTCTGACAAAAATACCGTACTGGACGCCAGTGTATTGTGTGTATATTTATCTATCTATTTATAGATAGATAGATAGATAATAGATATAGATATAGATATAGATATAATTATATATATATATATATATATATATATATATATATATATATATATATATATATATACAGTATATATAGATAGATAGATATACAGTATCTGTCTATCTGTCTATCTATCTATCTATACATACATACATATATATAAAGACCCTCCTTTGTTAACTGTTATTGTACATAATAGTTCATTTCAGTTGGAAAAGAAAAAATCTCCACTTGTATTCACTTAATAATTTTTTTCCTTGTACTTATTTTTTTCCTCCTATTGCATTCTTAACCCATTAGCTCCCAGAGATCCTGTGCGAGGGATTTTGCTGGAAGGGTACTAAGCGTACCGCCCTCCGCTTATTGGCTCACAGTCGCGAAGGACATAGGTCCCTTACCCTGGGGTTCCCTTCTTTAGTAACTTTAGAAAATGCCCTGTTCCGTCCTATTTTGAGGACACTGGGTGCAAATGGGTTATTGACATTACCTTACTTTAACCCTTATCCGTCGGGGATTTTCCACAATCGCCCACTCCTCCTTGCACGTAATTTCCGAGATTTTGGGAAAAATACCCTTACTGTTCTTTAAACCCTATCATCTGCCAAACTATAATAGCTAGAGAATAAAAAAGATACATAAGACTCATCAAGTCTTCCTGTTTCAAATGAAAATATCCCGAGGTCTCCAGGTGGTCCCGTTGATGAGTAAAGATAAGTTGAAGATGACTGGTTTTCGGTCTTTTGGCAGGCTAATCCGGGTGCACGCCACTGCCAATGACCATGGACTCGCTGCCTAGCGTTGGCAGCACTGCCCGGACTGGTGACTAACACTGCCCCGCCTCTCGGAATATTCTACTCATTGTTTCGACTTTTCCTTACTCACCGTCTTGAGGATGAGATATCACTCTGTCCATGTGGCTCCCAGAAGGGTTTTCCACGCATTTCATGGCACCACTATGCCCTGTAGATGTGTGGGAAGAGAATAGCTCTTCATTTTCTGTACTCACTTCTTGCGTCAATTAAAATAATTTCCCTCTACTATGGCACTTATATTTGCATTTGACATCACGATTACGGGTGGTTGCACTTTGTTGTTTCATGCAATATGGTTGAGTATGAGGTAATTACTTGTACAGAAACTGTGACTAATTTGTACTAATCAGGGGCATCGTGAAAATATTACTAATGTTATATACAACTTACATTTTTTGTACTTCACGTCACAAATACGCTAATGCTCACATATTCACCAATACTTTCTGAGTAACGAAGGAAAAATTTAGTTATAGCCAAACGGGTCATTTTCTTTCTGTCCCATGAATTTTTTATTTTATTTTAATTGTACTAGATAGGGTTACTCAAGGTATTTCCAAGTATTGTTTCACAAATTACCATAAACAGTAACACATATTGCAATGCACTTGTAAAACTTATTATAAAACACTTATTTAATAACACTTACTAGATATAACTTATATCTTACATTTCACTTATATATTAAAAAAAAAAAACACTTGTGCATATGTGTTTACTATTTACAATTTCCCACACACCTGCTCAGTCACTGAGTCCTTTCCCCGGCGGTTAGGGCAGAATTTTTGCGGGGGTCGATGATGCAATCGGCCCCACACATGGAGAGACGGAATCGGATGAGGAGGATAAGGAAGACATCAATCTACACTCTACCAGTGCCGTGTACAGAGAGCCATGCATCAGTGGGATATCTTGGGTACCTACCTACCCTATGGTTGTCATAGAAAATGGTGTGGCGGGAAAGTGCTTGTGGCATATTCTGTCAACCGGCGGTGCTCCATGCCCTGAATCATGACGGCTATGCACATTAGCTAGCGCACAGGGGTTAAGAAGATTAATTTTTCTGTAGATGATACGCATACGTCTGGAGATGAAATAAAACCGACCAATATTGAAAGCTCACACGACAATCTTACTTGTTTGAGGATAGTTAGGATTTTTTCGTGAGAAATAGTTCAGTCAGCTGATTTCCATTCATATCATACCCCCAATACATCACACCTTTCTCAGTTACCTTCTACCTTTTTAAGAAAGGCAGCCCCTTCCACCCCTCAAACAATCATATTGGAAGTTGCATCGCGTTTTAAATTAATGGGAATGAATCCTGCAGTCAGCATGCCTGATATCATTAGTGATGTCCAGTCTGCAGTTACAAACAATGGACTTATAACAGGTTTTGCTAACATCGCCTATCTTCGGAGCTGATTAGATGATGGTTACTCCAGCGTGGAATCTCTCATAAGGTCTAGGTCCTTGGAGAAGTTTACTTCATTTGATGAATGCTGTGACCAATTCGTAAAAAATTTTTGTATCCTTTGGGGCTAAGATGCGAATGAATGTGTTTGAATGGATGAGTAAATGGAGAGTGAGTCGTCCTGTCTCGGCTACCTCCCTTTCCTTGGGGGAAGCAGCCTAGGTATATAGATAGATAGATAGACAAGAGAGCAGGATGCTCGATGTGCTTTTACAGATTACTGCAAAATATGACACAGGATAAGTTCATCCCTTCCAAGCAAAATACGCTGTTAGAAGTGGCAGCAGTGTCAGCAGCAACAGGAACGGAAATCTCAGAGGCATTAAGAGATAGTCCATGGGTGAAAACTGATCATAAGGGAAAAACCACTTTAACACTAAATAATGTAGCAGCGTTATTTTGTTATCTAAGATTACTAAATCGTCTTAGCAAGGATGAATTAGACACTGTTAGAGACACAGTGTTCTCAAAGGGATGATATAACCATGTTAGCTGTACAGATAGAAGAGAATCTCGGTATCATACCTTCTCAAACAGTACATGCAGTTCAACCAGTTACCAGCACAGCACAACAGACTTTGCAGTCATAAGGTCAAAGACACGTCTCATGTCCACTCAGCAGACAAAATGTCACACCTTGTTCACCAGCCATGTCACGTGCAAGACCTGCGTTGCAAAGCAGTTTTTCTCATGAACGTGCCAGATCTAGAAGAACTAAGACAGTTTGTTGGTACTTTAAACGAACAGGTCATCGCATAGCTCATTGTTACATGAGACTAGGAGATGAATGACGACACAGGCGCAATAGTAGATCACCTTCACGATCTTTCAGGAATAAGTGCTGCACTTATCACAAAAACTATTATCATTCCACTGGAGAATACCTACCCTTGCCAATACACAGTCGGGGGAAACTTCGAGCCAGAACCAACAGATTCCTCCATAACGACACAAAATTCTGAGCTCCCAATACGCCAATATGGCCATCTAGCTAGCTTGGGTGTAGTTATCTTATAGGTAAAGTGAAGGAGTCTGTACAATATTTTTTATGGACTCTGGGTCTATGATGAACCAAATATCTGAGTCCTCCATAAATAGTATTAAAGGAAGGATCAAACAGGTTTGGATCCTTGAGCCACCTGACATTCATCTCTGTGGTGTTGACGGCTCAGAATTTTATGCGAAGGGCAAGGTAACTCTTGAAGCACAAACAACGAACTAAAAAAAAACTTTCACAGCTAAGTTTTATGTCGCAGTCAGACTCCGGTATCCTGCAGATGTTTTAATTGGTACTGACACCATGGCTCAACATTCTGTTGAACTGATACCTGCTTGTGGTAGTATTACAGTAAAGGGATTTTATGTATCAGGCATGAATTGCCCACACCATGTCCTTTCACAGGTAAATTCGGTGACACTGTCTACCGCAACTCCACGGCCACCAGTAAAGAGTAAGGAGGATAGTTTACAACCAGTATCTCATGATTCATGACGAATAAGCAACAAACATCCTCTCCTTACATTTGGGTGATCGGCAATCTTGGTTTACAGGCTGTTGGATTTGACGGTAGACAGATTTGAAATAAAGTGTGTTCTTTACTTTGCTGCCACCAAAATGTGAGATGTAAGTCCGTAGATATGCCATCAGGATTTCAGATTATTCTTAAAGACACCGTGATGTTACTGGCTGCTTTATTGGAAGCTCAGTTGTGTTACACCCACAGCGATGACCGGCTGCCTTCTTAACAAATTTGTTGAGGAGACTGCTCAATGTATACAGAGTGTAGTCATGACACTGGCCAACACATGCAAAGGAAACTCTGTACCTTTACCCTGAAAGATTGTATGCGGGTTAGAGATCAGTTAGACTCCGTGGATGTAACACAGCCGAGCTCCCAATAAAACATCCAGTATTAATACAGAGTCTTTAGCAATAGCCTGAAATCCTGATGGCATTTGTACGGTCTTACAACTCACAAAATCTCTCTCTTTGAAAACACCATTGGTTGACGAATTAAGGAAATGTCATTTGATATCATAAAAAGTGCCTGTGAACTTATAAAAGAAACATATTTTTAAAGGCAGGGAAGAAAGAATCAAAGGCCAAGAAACAGTAAAATTTCATTCCAGAAAAGAACAGAAAAAAGATAACTGAGAGCCAAATTCAAGATCCGCTCACTCCAAGATGTCTGGACACACTGCACTTGAAAGACTAGAGGTCACAGGAAATACACAGATGGAAGGAGACAGTTCTAGAGTTGACCTGTTGCATACATGAAGGACTTGGAGTAACGGTTAATTCTTGCATTAGAGAGTTGGACAGAAATGGAATGAGAGTTTGCTGCTAGGTGAGTGAAATGCCCCCGCCATAGTGATGGAGGGTTGCAAGCAGACAGTTCAGGGAAGCAGTGACCATTCGAGTTGTGACAGTAAAGAGATAAAGGCGCAATGGTACGGGGAAAAGACAGGGGGTTGAAGGGAGCCAGTAAGAGGAGGAGAGTTAATGAGACGAAAAGCCTTTGACTCCACCTTGTTGAAAAGAGCTGTATGTGGGGAGCCTCCCCACACGTGACAGTTGAACTCTACATAGGGGCGAATAAAACCCGTATATAAGGTCAACGACTGTATAGGGCTAAAGAAGGCACAAAGTCGGCTTAGCACGCCCAGTCTCTTGGAAGTAGATTTTATGAGAGAGGTAATACGGTCTTTCTATGCTAAATCCCGAGAGAATGAAACCCCAATTATGTTTACGGATGATGCAGGATTCAGACTGATATTGTTAAAAGTTAGACGATACTCCCAAGGAAGATTCTGTCGGGTTGATAGATGTAAGAACTGATTTTTTGATGCATTAAGAACAACAAGATTACATTTATCCCAGAGATATGAGCCAAGTCAGACATTAAGTGTGTCTTAGCCTCATCCATTGTTTGTTGCAGTAGCTGCTGAGATGGGCTCTGCGGGAAGCAAATGGAAAGGTGAAGGATGGAGTCTTCAGAGTATGAGTAGACAACCTAGGTCATTGATGAATAAAAACAAGAGCGTTATTGATAGGACAGAGCCCAGAGGAACACTACTACTGATAGCTCTGGGAGAAGAACGGTGGTCGTCTACAACTGCAGCTACAGAACGACCAGAAAAGAAGTTAGAGATGAAGGAGCAGATAGAAGGATAGAAATCATAAGAGGACAGTTTGGTAATGAAAAATTTATGCTAGTTTCAGTCAAAAGACTTTGAGATGTCAAGTGCAATGATAAAGCTTTCGCCAAAGTCCCGAAAGGAGGATGATCAGGAGTCTGAAAGGTAGGTGAGATCGCCAGTGCAGCATACATGGCGGAACCCATACTGACGATCAGGAAGAACGTTATGATAGGAAAAATGCTTTATTATTTTTCCTTTTTTAAAGAAATAGACTCGAAAAATTTTGAAACACAGGATGTTAAAGCAATTGGGCGATAGTTAGAGGGATGGGAATGGTCACCCTTCTTTGGGACAGGCTGAATGACAGCAAACTTCCGGCAAGAAGGAAAGGTACAAGTTGGTAGACAAAGGCGAAAGAGTTTACATAGGCAGAGTGTAAGCCCATAAGCACAGTTCTTGAGGAGAGCATGAGGGACCCCCCATGAGGCCCATATGCCTTGTTACTGGAGCACTAAGGCCAATGATGGCAGAAAATACATCAGATGATGAATTTTTAATGTCAGCCATGAGGACGTCAGAGAGGTAAATTGTGGAGGAACAGCACCGGAATCGTATAAGGTGGTATTGGAGGAGAAAATTTGAGTGAAAATTTCTGCTTTATCAGTAGAAGAAATAGCTACAGAGCCATCAGAGTGGAAAAGAGGAGGGAAGGATGATGAGGTAAAGTTCTTAGAAAGGTTTTTGGCAAGGTGCCTAAACGAGCGGTTATTTGAATTGGAGAGCTCAAAGCATTTAGTAAGCTACTGTGCCGACAGCAGTTGTTATAAACACTGTTCATGCTCATCAGCGGAGAAGCACAGGTTCTGCCTTATACTTCTCTAATATCCGTGGTCTTATCATCAGTCTGAATTCCGTTCACTTTTTCTTCCAGTCAGTATCTCCTTTATCCCTGTTCCTCACAGAAACCCAAATCTCTCCATCTACTGAAATATCCCCATTTTGTTTTCCTGGTTACCATCTACTCACAAGCTTCAGTGACAAGTGTTGCACCTGTTGTTATATCAAAGCTGAATTTGCAGTTGACACTGTTTTGAACTTCACTTCACCTGATTTTAATTATTCATTACATAAGCTAAATTATCTAAATATTACCAAATATATCTGTGTAGTTTTTCGTTCCTCTGATCTTTCATCAGAACCCAGCGAATTCGACTCCATAGCCAAACAGTTGACTAACCATAACTTCACCCTTACCACCCATTCTGGGTGAATATAACGTTCATAATGTACAATGATTATTGCATTCTTACAGGACTGACAATACTGGTCCAGAATGCGAGGTGTTTGCAGAGTCGTTTAATCTCACGCAATTGGTAAAACAACCAACCAGAATACCAGATAATCCTTACCATAACGTCTGTCTCTTGGACCTATTCCTGACAAATAATCAGGATCAGTACAGGAAAGAAATACTGTCACCACTTGGATCCTCCAACCACAATCTCATCAAAGCCTCATTGGTCATTTCCCTCAAACCTTGCGATTCTGAACTTGTCAGAGTGACCAGATGGCTATTTGATTGGGCAGACTGGGGTGGATTTAGAAACTATTGAACTGATATTCCATGGCAGTCTTTCTTGTCCAGTGACGTCAGTTCTGCCCAGTCCCACATTACTGACTTGATACAAGTTGGTATAGAACTGTTCATACCGCGTCAACAGTTCAGTAAAAAATCGGACTCCCCAAAATTGTTTGACAACAGTTGTGTCACAGCAACGATTAAAAAGTTCTCAGCATATAACTCTTAAAAAAAAAAAAAAAAAAATCTGAATCCCTTAGTCAATTTATAACTGATAGAAACCATACAAAGGCAGTAATAAATCTCGCTAAAGCAAACTATCTTCATAGCCAAGCATCCAAACTATTAAACAGTCCTAATGACAATAGAATATTCTGGTCAACTAGCAATTCTTTCAGTAGTAACTTTAACAAGCCATCACCCATTCCCCCACTAAAATCTTCAGAAGGTAACATTACAAATGGCCCGCTTGATAAAGCAAACATCCTTGCCAGAACATTTGCCAGAAATTCTACCTAAATGGAAGTCAGCCATAACGTCCCTGCACTAGAACTTGACGCTCCCGAAATTACTCCACTTAAGTTACTGAGTAGATACGTAAAATCCACCCTAGACAATAAACCAACCAAGAAAACTCCATGTCCAAATGGAATTCATCCATTTATTCTTTGAAAAACTGTTCTCCAGAAGTTGCTCCTGTTCTAGCTAAATTATTCAGACTATGCATACATACTTCATCATTCCCTAATTCTTGGAAGGAAACCAATATCCACCCAGTTCCGAAGAAAGGAAATTCATCTGCTCCCTCTGATTAGAGACCAGTTGCTATCACAGCTTCTCTTGGTAAAGTATTTGAGATTGTAATTAATAAGCACATAGTTAAACATCTTGAATTCAACAACTTAACCCCTTTGCACCCCGTGTCCTCAGTATAGGATAGAACTGGCCACTTTCGGAATTTAATAAAGAAGGCATCCCTGGGGTAGGAACCTATGAGCTTCGCAACTATGAGCCAACTGGCAGAGGGCGGTACGCCTAGCACCCTTCCAGCAAAATCCCTTGCACAGGAACTATGGGAGCAAAGGGATTAAACACTGACAAATCTACCAGTTTCTTTAACCCCTTTGCACCCGGTGTTCTGTCCCCAGCATAGGACGGAACTGATCATTTTCAGAATTTAATAAAGTAGGGATTCCTGGGGTAGAAGCCTATGAGCTTCGCGACTATCAGCCGACTGGTGGAGGGTGGTACACCTAGCACCCTTCCGGCAAAATCCCTCACACAGGAACTATGGGAGCACGGGGGTTCATTAGTGATAGTATGGCTCTCGCCATGAAAAATCCAATGTTAATATATTCAGTCTCCTGATTCATGCCATTCATCAGTCAATTGACCAACATGGATAAACTCATGCAGTATCTCTTGATATTTCTAAAGCTCATGACAGAGTGTGGCACCGTTTCCTGCTATCCAAACTCTCTTGCTATGGCCTATCATCTTTTGTTCCTCTGATTTTTTCATAGCTCAGCGACAGAAAGGTAAAAGTAGATGATGTATATTCCAATTTCCACTCGATTAATGCCGGCGTGCCACAGGGATCAGTTCTGGCTCCAACCCAATTCCCATTATATGAATGATCTCTTATCTGTCATCGTTAATCCCATCCATTTTTATGCAGATGACTCAACATTTCACAGTTCATTCACACTTAAACACCCATTCACATAGTGTAGTATATCTGACTCACAACTCAGTACAGCATTCTCCATAATTCAAGAAATCCGTAATCAATGAATGGGGGCAAAATAACATCGTGTTATTTAATGCTAGGAAAACCACATATACAGTTTACTAATAGACAGATATTGCCAGATTCCAATATTACCTTCAATGATACTAATACTCCATCTCTAAAAGTATTGAAATTCCAGGCGTTTCACTTAACAATGCCCTCAGCTTGACCTCTCATGTTAGATCGCTTGCTAAAACCACTTAAGAGAAACGGATTGTTGTACAGAGTCCTTAACTTCTTCACTGACGAGCAGTTATCTGTAATTTCCAAGAGTCATGTGAGCTCTCAGCTGGAATATTGCTCACCCTTGTTGAATAGATGTGAAGAGGTTGCGCTAAAAGTACTAGACAATATTCAGAACAAAATTGTTAAAATTGTTAATAACCCTACTGTAACAAATGAACTACTTCCCGTGCAAGTAGGTAGGAATGTTGCTTCCCTTGCATTATTTTACAGATACTTTTATGTCACTTGCTCAGACGAAGTTGCATTCATTGTGCCACCTTTCCATGCCTTCTCCTGGGCTATATGCGCATCTGGTAGTACTCATGACTGGACTGTCACACTGCCATATTTCAGAACTTCTGCCTACCGGAATTCTTTTATTCCCCGAGCTGCATCTCTTTGGAACTCGCTTCTCCAGAGTGGTTTCCTCCCAAACTTCTGCCTATGGCTGTTTAAGTCCAACAGTTAAAGTTTTTTTTTTTTTTTTTTTTTTTTGAATGGAGGACATCTATGACCTAGTGTATGGATTATTTTTAATTCATTTGGTTCCTTCCTTTGTTCTGTGAAAAAAAAAAAAAAAAAAGCAAATGGAAGAATAAACTTAGCATGATTCCGGGCAGAAAGATAAATGAGATGAGATTCAAGGGTGGGTTGGCCTTTCACTGTTGTGGGCAGGTTAGAACAAGCATGATTAAAGCAAGTTTTTGTGAGTGAGTGAGTGAGTGTGTGTGTGTGTGTGTGTGTGTGTGTGTGTGTGTGTGTGTGTGTGTGTGTGTGTGTGTGTGTGCACGCACGCATTAGTCACAGGATAAGAGAAAGGAATATATGCTTCCATGCCCGAGAGAATAACCTCTGTAATGTGCAAGGCACACTCATATGGTTCTCGGCCATGGAAGCATTAATCATTCCAGGGAAAATAAAAAAAGTACTGGCTGAGGGTCTCCCAATCATCAGCTCCCAAGTGCCACAGCAGCCGTTTCTTGGGAGGGTCCACAGGCTTTACCGGAGAGATTGGACAGGTTAAGGTAATAAGGTTGTGATCGGAGTAGCCCAAAGGAGAGAATAACTAAAAGCGTAAACACAAGGATTAGTTGTAAGGAACAGATCAAATATGTCTGAGCTCTCTCGAAATCGGTCAGTGATACGGGCAGGGTGCTGTATAAGCTGTTGTAGGTCATTAAAGAAAGAATAGATATAGGCTTGTTCACCAGGTGGATCACTGAAAGGAGAGGAGAGCCAAAGATGGTGGTGAACATTGAAATCTCCTAGGATGGAGGTTTCATTGCAAGAAGAAATTAATGGTAGGTGTTCCATCATAAAGTCAGATAGTTCAAGAATTTTTCTTAGTCAGTAGAATTAGGGGATAAGTAAACAGCACACATATACTTAGTCAGAGAATGACAGGAATGCCAAAGCCTGTGAGTAGAGAATTCAGAATATTCAAGTTCAGAAACAGGTGAGCGAGATATGTCATTGCGTACATATACACAACAACCACCTCTGGCTTTGAAATGAGTATATACGAGTAAAAAGTAGGAGGGTACAGAGAAGGATTTGCTATCGGTCGCCTCAGACAGTTGAGTCTCAGTGAGGATGAGAAGGTTAGGTTTAGAGGAGAGGTGGTGTTCAGTAGAGAGAAAGAGGAAAGACCGCGAATGTTGCAAAAATGAAGAAAGGAGTCAGACAGTGGTTTCAGGCATCTCTCTTGGTCGTCATCGGGAGAGGGGTGGATGGTGGCCCCCCCCTCCTGGGGGACTCGAGGCTATGTGATGAGATGCTTTTTTTTTTTTTTTTTTTTTTTTTTTTTTTTTTTTTTTTTAATAAGTTCAGTGTGTAATGTGCGTGGAGTTTGGTGATGACAGTAAGAGGAACTTGTACTGGAGAACATGCTTGCCTACTCCATGTTACTGACACACTGAAAAAGTTCAGCAAAGGGGGACGGTCAGAAGCTATTTCTGAGGGCTGATGAAACGGGAGCTCCAGCTCTCCCTATTACAAGTTTTCCATCCACCTATGGAGTACCGCCCTGCTCGACGGGTGCTACAACCTACTTCATACAAGTTGATGAGTCAACAGATGTTGGAAGAAAAGCTCTGTCACTAGTGTTGATTTTTTAATATCGCTTATAACAAAATTTTAGAACAGTTCTCAGCTTCATGGAACTAGTGCAAATGTCAGGACAAGGTATACTTTTTGTAGTGAGCGACTACTTGCAAACTGTTGGTTTGACTTGGAAATCATATGTAGGACTTTGCACGGATGGTGCTCCTTCGGTGGTTAAACCAATAAAAGGTTTTGTATCATTACTGAAAACAGGAAACCCAAACTTGATTACAACACGTTGTTTTTTGCACAGTAAGGCTTTGATTTTCAAAACTGTGGGATACGAGCTTAAATGTGTTCTCGATGGTATTGTAAAAATGGTGAACTTTTACATACGCAGACAAGTAAAGTCACGACTGTTTTCCCTGTTTCTCTTTGAGAACGGAATAGTTGGTTTTCCATTGATTTTGTCACTTTCAGGGCTCACAACTGTACACTGTAGCTGGGATTATACATTCGTTACATACATTTCGTTTCACAGATACTTGCAAGCTACATTTAATGATTTCTTTATTTTTACCGACAGTTTTCCATCCAATTGTAATGCATCTTTTTATTTCGGTATCAATGTCTTTTGTTAGTTTTGTTATTTGCCCCAAGTGATTTTACTCCTCGACTTCTTCAAGAATTTCTGCGCTTACTCTAATAACTCTCTTTGGTGTATTTAAATTAAACATAAGTTTTACTCAGGTTCATCTTTAGCTCTACTTTTAAAGTTTTTCTATTTAGGTCATTTAACATTCTTGCAATCTCTCTGCTGTTTCTGAGATTAGGAGAATGCCATCTGCAAATCTTGAATGGTTTAGGTTTTCTCCGTCTATGTTTACTCCTCTGTTTTGCCAGTCTATCTTTCTGAAAATACATTCAAGGCATGCTGTAAATCATTTTGGTGAAACTGTATCCCCCTGACGCACGCCTTTCTCAGCCTTAATTTTTTTTCCGAGTTGATAGGTAATGTAACTGTAGCAGTTATTTATATATATTTTTGAGCAGTATTACAATATTCTCGTGTACTCCTGTTCCCGCAGTGAATTTATAACTGCTTTGTGCTCCACTGAGTAGAAAGCCTTTTCGTAATCAACAGAACCTAAGCACAGAGGTTTATTATGTTCTGTACTTTTCTCAGTCAGCTGGTTCATTTTGTCGTGATTATCAGTAGTCGAATACTCGCCTCGGAATCCTGTCTGTTCACGAGGTTGGTTTTCTTCCAAATTGATGTCATTGTGTTAATAAGGACTTTAGTGATAAGTTTGTAAATAACAGGGAATAAGCTAATGGGTCAATAGACACCAAGATCTTTTCAGCTGCCTTTTTAGGAAAGCAAAACAACTATTTCATTACACCATTTACTGGAAATTTCCTGCTTCAGACACTGTTAGTAAGTGGGTGGGCCTGTTTTTTTTAAACTTCTGCATCCAACAGTAAATCTGCTACCGGTACTATTCCATCTTCTCTTTGGGCCTTCCTTCTTTTCATACTCTTAAGAGAAATATCTACTTCGTCTGGTGATTGATGAGAAGGGTGGGTGGTAAAATGAATGAACGCAGGGCAGTGAGTGATTATGTGTGTGGTTGATAGGATGAGAAGGTGTGTAATGGATGCAAGGGCATATAGAGGTTGGAGGAGTGGACTTCCTGACCACTACTTGGTGGTGGAAAGGTTACAGATAGATGGAAAAAAGGCAGAACACAAGAGAGAAGTGGAGGAACGATTGGATATATATGGACTGTAGCAGATGGGGGACGTGGAAGGTGTGTGCAAGATACTCACAGAAGAAATCTGTGAGGTGGTGTGTGTTGAAGAGACGACGAAAGGGGGTGGAAGGAACACCATGGTGGAATGAAAAGGTGAGACAGACTGTGGCTCAAAAGAAGAAAGCATATAGTGAGTGGATGAGAAACAGGGATGTGGATGAAGTTCAGAGACGGAAAACAGAGTTATATGTAATGAGGAAGAGAGAGGTGAAAAGATTAGTAAGAGAGAGTAAGAAGAGAGTGGATGAAGATTTTGGAAGGAGTTTTAGTGTAAAGTGGAGGGACTGTAAGAAAATGATCTGGAATGAGGTAAAGAGAGTTAGACAGCGTGTCAACGACGTTAGTCGGGGAGTGTAAGATAAAAATGGTAGATTATTAGTGGAGAAGAGAGAAAAAGTGAGCTGATCGAAAGAACACTTTAAGGGATTGTTGAACATAGAGAATGAAAGTAATGCGAGTGTAAGAGGCTGGGGAATGGCTGGGAGATGGAGGGATGGGAAAAGAGAGGAAGAAATCAGTAAGATGGAAGTTATGGAAGCAATGAAGAAAGTTAAATTGGGGAAAGTCCCAGGAGATGATAGAGTGTGTGGTAAAATGCTGATGCATATAGGAGAGTTAGTATTAGAACGGATGTGGAAGATGTGCAGATTGGCATGGAAGGAAGGTAGAGTCCAGGAGGATTATAATACAATTATTCTCCATTACAAAGGAAAAGGGGAAAAGAAGTTTATGGTAATCATAGGGGGACTTGTCTTCTTGGTGTAATAGGAAAAGTATATGGTAGGATACTTACTGAAAGAGTTAGGGAAATAATAGATGAAATAGTTGGAGAACAGCAAGGAGGTTTTAGGAATGGAAGAGATGTATAGATCAGATATTCATTCTCAGATCTTTAGTGGAAAAGTTTCTAGAGAAGGGTAAGAAGTTGTATGCAACCTTCATGTATTTGGAGAAAGCATATGACAGCGTGGATGGACAGGGATTGTGAAAAGTATTAGGAATGTATGGAGTAAACGGGAAGTTGTTGAATGGCGTATGAGGGTGCTAAGACTGCATTGCGGGTGGATGGTGAATTGAGAGAATGTTTCTGTTTGAAGGTTGGGTTGAAACAGGGATGTGTCATGTTTCCATGGTTGTTCAATCTGCATATAGGTGGGGTTAATAAAAAAGAGATACAAGGTAGGGCAGTGGATGTTGGAGTGGCCCCAATGAGAGAGGGCTGTGTTTGGAAACTCCTTGTACTGTTGTTTGTAGATGATACTGAGTTAAGTGCAGACGAAGGGGAGCTGCAAGGCTTGGTGGATGAGTCTGGGAGAATGTGTAAGAAACGGAATCTAAAGGTGAATGTAGGGAAGAGTAAAGTTATGGTCTTCGAGAGAAATGAAGTCACTGCATGTACAGTGAGGTTGGATGAGGAGGAAACGGAAAATACGAGTGCGTTTAAGTACTTGGGCAGTGTGATGAGTAAGGATGGAAGTTTAGAGGATGAAGTGCTTGACAAGGTACAGCAAGAAAGAAAAATTGCTTGTTTCTTGAAAACAGTGATAAGAAACAGGGACGTGAGCATGGAAGTGAAACGTTACTGCATAACAGTATTGTGATACCAACTCTAACATATGGAAGTGAAGCTTGGACCTTGTTGGAGGGACACAAGGCAAGGGTGAGAGCAGTGGAAATGAGTTATTTGAGAGGAGCATGTGGAGTCACCTGGAGAGACAGACTGACAAATGAGGATGTGAAGGAGCGTTGTGGTGTGGATGTGGATGTGATAGGAAGTGCTAGGAGAAATACACTGAGGTGGTTTTGCCATGTGGAGAGGATGGAGAGCGAAAGACTGACGAGAAGAGTGTATGTGAGTGAGATGGAGGGCGGGAGAGTGAGGGGGAGGCCAAGGATGAGATGGAGGGATGGAGTGGAGAAGTATATGAGAGAGGGGGTGCGTGAGCTTGGAGCAAGGGAATGAAATGGTTTGGGACTGTGTGACATGGAGGTGATTTGTTTGTAGCCACCCCTTATGGGATTAAGACGTCTGGCAATGGATATAGATAGATAGATAGATATAGATATATATTAGGTTGGACTTTATCTGGGCTGAACATCTAATATTAAAATAATATTAATTCCGTCCCAATCAAAAAGTTCGTTTTTATGAAAAAGAGTTCTGTGTAAAGTCTGAGAATTATGCGTTAATATTTAGGGGTGGCTCAAAGGTCTCGAAAGTCTGTCCCACATAGCACCCGTACAGACGGCGAGTGTCGACTATATATCACACGTTCATTTGTGAAATAAATAATTGTCTATAAGCTTGTTTTTATTCCACTGAAATCATTTTACAATACGAACATTTTCAAACAATTGCGAAGGATAATTATGTGAATCTTGGTGTTATTGGCATCTCATATCACCGTTTCTTTAACAGCAGGGTTTATTTCTTTGCATCCAAATAGTCTCTCCGGTTATTCTCGACAAGTTGGAGGGCATACTGCAACAGTTCCTCGTTTCGAAAGTTTCCTGACCTCATTGCTTCCTGTATAAGGGTGACACCTCTTTCAGCATGGTCGTTGATCGTTGCAAGAGAGTTCACAATCGCCTGAGCAGCCATGAAGTCATTCCTGTTGGTCCATGTACCAGGGTCCTCGTTTAGGAATCCGCCTGGTGTAACCAATGTCACAAAAACCTTTCTGCTTTGCTTCGAGACAAAATCAACAAGCCCCATTTATTCCACATTCTCAAGCTCTGACGCTGCTCGTTTTGGTGGGTCTTTCTCTCCTTCATTCTCTGTCGAAGCATCCAAAATGGCTTACTTTGTGGAGAGATCCCCTCGGGATCAAAGAGGCTAAGAAGAATTAGGTCTTCTGATGGGTACCATAAATCTCCTGCCATTTTGTGTTTTGCTGAGGGTATGCATGAAGTTGCTGAAGGAGGTGGAGATCATTCCTAGCTGCACTGGAAGTTAGAGGTGCTTGGAACCAGGCCTTGATCAAAATCTCTGCGAGAAAGATGTTAAGATCGGGCAGTCC
The DNA here is from genome assembly GCF_032717465.1 of Coenobita brevimanus. NCBI lineage: Eukaryota > Metazoa > Arthropoda > Malacostraca > Decapoda > Coenobitidae > Coenobita > Coenobita brevimanus. The sequence goes on along the minus strand of NC_137013.1, from coordinate 20,188,176 downwards.
TTTGGCTTCCCTTGCTGTCAGGTGAAACTGAGAAGGGAAAAGCCAAACTATGGATGGCTATTGCCATCCAGCGAGCATGGTGCATAGGTCCAGGAGCTCTGAACTTTGACCCACGAGAAGGTTTGCTTCCAAGGTATATCAGCACCAGTTCGAGCTGCTTGCGATAGTCATCCTGGGGTTGGTGATTGCATAAGTGTTGTTCACTGAAGGCAGTGATATCATTACATACACTGCCAAGCTCAGATGCGGTGAAATAATCTGAGAAGGCATTCTGGAGTCTTTCTTGGTCAGTTGATGGCCATTGTCCTTGAAACCGCTTAAACACAATAATTTCCGGTTCCCTGGCGGACCCCAAGCACTAAACAAAAGCAGCAGCTAAGACTAACTCCAGAATATATTGCCGGCAGGCAAAATGAGGAAGATTCCTCTCCAAAAGCTTCTCAAGAATTACGCAAGCTCCAGATCATCGGCCTGTGTCGGAGCTGGCTGTGTCAGCACATGGCACGAACCCAGGTTTTCCAGCCCCCTTTCGTGGAGAGCATTGTGCACTGCTTGCTCCAAACCTTGTCCAGTTCTATGTGATATCTTTGGTATCTCCAGCAACTTCTCCCCAATCGCTGAGACCAAAATGGGCAACCTATGTAACTTCTGGTTGCCTGTGAGGTCAGGCATAAGTTTACTATCTCAGTGGACTGTAAGGACCGTATTTGGCTTAATGACTCTTTGATGATGGTGGCAGCTGCTTCCCAGTGTTGTTGACGTTGACGTTGTATGATCGATCTGTTCAGAGAAAGGTCTGGGGGGGTCTTGTCCAAAGGCCCTGGGAGCCCAAAGATGAGCATCATGGCTGCCCAGTCACTTAACCCATTTCAATCAAGCACTGCAGCCAGGTCTGATGAAATGACAGTTTGACGTCTTCGTTTTTGTGGTGGAGGGGCAATACTTTCGCTGGAACCTGCTTCTTCAAATATACCTTCCTCATAATCACTGCTACTTTCCAGTGTTACCCTCTCCAACATGGCTTCTTTGTAAAGTTGTGATCGACAGCAATTCTAGCTTTTCATCCTTTTTCTGCTCTTGCTGAAGCAACGGCTTGTCAACTCCTCCCATAGAGCCAGGCCAACCCTTCTTTCTCTGAGACTTGAGGAAGGCTTTATTTTCTTGATTATCGATGAGCTCTAAAGCGTTTGCATGTGCAATTTAAAAAAAAAACATCGACCTTGACTGAGAACGTGCCCTCATTGGCTCTTTGGGTGTTAGTCCGTCGATTTTTGTTTTTCTTCAGTCCTTTCCATTCAAGAATAGTTTCTCAAGCATCTTGATCGAGTCTTGTTGATGCTTGGTTAGACCAGAACACTTCAACTTGCTAGATGGTCTCAGGTGCTGCTGTTCGGATCTTCTGTCTGAGAACATGATGGCTATACAAAATGTGCCAAGGACTTGCTTCTCTGAAGGGAGTTTACTTTCTTCAATCTCTTCTATGGAGCTGACTATTAAATCCTGATATCGTGTTTCCGTTATAAAAACAATCCGCAAACAAGCAAAGGGAGAGAGACTGAATAATGTCATATGATGCAATGTTAGTGTAGTATGTAGGTGTACATTTACACAGAGAAAATATTAAACACAGTATCACACACGCTGACACAATCACGCTATATCACACTCACACAATTACGCTCTCTCTCTCTCTCTCTCTCACACACACACACACACACACACACACACACACACACACACACACACACACACACACACACACACACAGACCTGTCACGCAACACACCGAAGACCAGACTGAGAACATCAGACTGTCACAGACATTCCACACAGCTGCGTACTTGCGAGATCTCCTGCATGAGTATACAGCCGGTACTGTATATCTGGTAATGGTCGATACCTACACACCACACTGACTGTGTAACTCATCGAGTCCGGAACAGTTACAAGTCCTGGAACCACCTCTAAATATCATTAGATCTGCATCAAATTTCTCACTGAGTTTTTTTTTTTTTTTCTGGACTGGAACCACTTGTGAAGGTCAGAGGTAAAACTTTCATAAACATAATACTTCGGTGGATGGTAGGCTAACTCCTGTATTGTAAACTCCAATATATTAATGTGCGATAACAAAACAGCGTGCCCTGAGGACACGAGTTCCTGTGTACATAATACTTGGCTTCTTGGTCCTGTTACTAGGTATGTCGCCCCAAGGACGTAATAATTGTTTAAAACAAAAAAAAACCATCTTAATGAGAATTGTACAAGCTTTCCAGTGGTATCATTTATAATATCGTAGTTAGAATACTAAGGACGACATAGCCAAAATTGCAAGCCCATCTGTTTGAATGAGTTTTTTTTTTTTTCTGACATTAAAACTTCATGGCTTTTGAGGCAGGGTTTCCCTTCATCTGAGAAGAAAATGGTTGTGATATTTGGCCTTTTCAGGCCAAAAACCATGGAAATCAGTGCCGTAGGCTATAAAATTCACACAAGTAAAATTACTCTGAACAGGTCTTACAATAGATATCTGATCTTCACAATCTCTTCCCTTCCTGAAACCTCCCTGTTCTTCTCCAGCTAATTCCTCTGTTATTTCTCTCACTGCCAAAAAATATCCTACCATATACTTTTCCTTTCACATTAACAAGACAAATGCCCATATCATTACCATGCACTTCTTTTTCTTCTTTTCCATTGACCATGGAATTATTCTACCCGACTTTCAATCCTCTGGGACTCTGCCTTCCTCCCAGGCCAATTTGCATATCTTTCATATTCATTCAATTACTATCTCTCCCTCGTGCTTCAGCATTTCACAACACACTCCATCAATTCCTGGGGTTTTCCCCATTTTGACTTTCTTCATTGCTTCCACCACTTCCATCCTATTGATCTCTTCCTCCCATCTCATCTCCTTCCTTCTCCCAGTCATTCCCAAGCCACTTATTCTAGCGTTCCTTTCATTCGCTGTGTTTAACGATTCCTCATAGTGCCCTCTCCATCTGCTCACTTTTCCCCCTTCTCCACTAGGAATCTGCCATTTTTATCTTTCACTCCCCTACTACCTTCTTACCACCCTGTCTTACTCTCACAGCCTCCATCCAGAACATTTTCTCACATTCCCTCCACTCTTCACTCAAATTCTTTCCAAACTCCTCATCCACTTCCTTCTCAATCTCGATCTTATTAATCTTGTCTACTCTGTCTTCTTTACAAATTGTATAACTCTCTAGTCCATCTCTCAGCTTCCTCTATGCCACTGCGTCCCTTCTACCCACTATATACCTTTTGTTTTGTGCCACAGTTTGTCTCACCTCTTCGTTCCACTGTTCTGTCCTTTGCACCCTCTTTCATCTCCCCTTCGCCCCACATTCCACCCTATTTGCTGCACAGATTGCTTCTGTGAATACCTTGCACATACCTTCCACCTCCCCCATTTGCTCCAGATCATCTCTACCCAATCGTTCCTCCACTTTTCTCTTATATTCTGCCCTTTTTCATCCTCCTGCAGTCTTTCTACCTTCTTTGTATGGACTGCTTACTTCTTTCCTTTTCTCCTTCTATTCATCCAGCACATTTGTACCTTAGCCCTCACCACTACTAAGTGGTAGTCAGAGAGTCCACATCCCCAACCTCATCTCTTGCATCCAACACATCTTATTCTCTCATCCACACGCACATAGTCAATCACTGACCTCCATTCATCCAGCTCACCACTCACCCTTCTCAACACTCGTCATGTTTACCTACCTGTGAATCATTTTGTGCCCAACGAGGGTACTGGCTATCACCAACCCTTTCCCCGTACAAACGTCCACCAGAGCACTACAATTCCCATCCATTTCAGCAGGCTCACCCCATTCATCATCCACTCTATCCACATTCACATTCCCTACTTTCCCATTCATATTTCCAATCAAAAACACTCTCTCATTCCTTTCAAACTTTTCCATGCATGCTTCCAGATTTGCCCAGAACTCATTTTTCTCTCTCCTTCCACGTTCTTCTGTTGCCACCTATTCACACAAAATAATCAATGCTTGTATTCCTACTTTCAGTCTTACCCACACAATCTGTGAACCAACTGATACATACCCTCTTTTATTCTCCTTCGATCTCATGCACACAACAACACATGTACCCTCCACTGCCCTCTAATTCCCACCTATTCCCACGCATATAGCCCATCCATACTCCCACTCACATACCAACCTCTCCATTTGTCCTCAGTCAATCCACATTTGTCCAGTTTTGAATCATGTGGCACCTGAACTCTCTCTCTCTCTCTCTCTCTCTCTCTCTCTCTCTCCTAATCATGTAGACTGTAACGTCAGTCGAGCAGGGCAGTACTCCCAATGTGGGTGGAAAGCTGAAGACAGGAAGAGCTGGAGCTCCCGTTTCATCAGCCCTCGAGACTAGTTCCTGACCATCCCCCTTTGCTGAACTTTTTCAGTGTTCAGTAACACAGAGAGTAGGCCAGCATGCTCTCTAATACATGTTTCTCTAACTGTCGACGCCAAACTACATGCACAGTACACACTACACTTCCTTTTCAAAACTAAAAATTTAAATGGCGCATGTAAATGATGCCTCGGAGGGGGGCACCATAAATGCCCCCACCATCCTCCCCTCTCCCGGTGGCGACTCTACATGCCTGGAACCACTGTCTGACTCACTTCTTCTTCATTTCTGGAACATTCGCGGCCTTTCCTCTAAATTTCTCTCTGTTGAACATCACTTCTCCTCCTCTAAACCTCACCTTCTCTTCCTTACCGAGACTCAGCTGTTTGAGGCAACTGACAGCAAACCCTTTTCTGTATCCTCCTATTTTCTCTATACTCATTTCAAAGCCAAAGGTGGCTGTTGTGTATATGTATGCAATGACTTATCTTGCACTCGTGTTCCTGAACTTGAGTCTTCTAAATTCTCTACTCTCTGGCTTCTGCTCTCCTGTCATTCTCTGACTGAATACATCTGCGCTGTTTACTTATCCCCTAATTCTGCTGACTATCAAAAATTCTTTGACTATCTTACTTCTATGATGGAACACATTCTATCCATTTCTCCTTTCTCTGAAATTTCCATTCTAGGAGATTTCAATGTTCACCACCACCTTTGGCTCTCCTCTCCCTTCACTGATCCACCTGGTGAACAAGCCTACATCTTTTCTATCCTTCATGACCTAGAGCAGCTTGTATAGCACTCTACCCCTATCCCTGACTGCCTTGGAGAGAGCTCCAACATACTTGACCTATTCCTTATAACTAATCCTTCTGCTTATGCTGTTAATCTTTCCTCTCCGTTAGCCTCCTCTGAAAACACAACCTTATTACCTTAACCTGTCCTGTCGCTTTGGTACGGCCTGTGGACCTTCAAAAGAAACGTCGACTGTGGCACTTTGGAGCGGCAGATTGGAGGCCCCTTAGGCAGTACTTCTTTGATTTTCCCTGGACTCCATGGCCGGGAGCCATCTGAGTGTGCCTTCCACATTACGGAAATTATTCTCTTGGGCATGGAAGCATACATTCCTTTCTCATATGCTTTGACTAATGCAAGAAAGCCTTGGTTTAATCATGCTTGTTCTAATGCTGTCCGCAACAGGGAGAGGACCTATAAAAGGTACCAGAGCCAACCCACCCCTGAATCACATGTTTTTTATGTTTCTACCCGGAATCATGCTAAGTCTGTTCTTCACTCTGCTAATAATAATTTCAGCCGTAGTAAATGCTCTCAACTCTCAAACTGGATTTCCTCCCACGCCTTCTGACACCTTTCCAAAAACCTTTCTGACAACTTTACCTCATCATCCTTCCCTCCTCTTGTCTAATCTGATGGCTCTGTAGCTATTTCTTCTACTCATAAAGCAGATCTCTTCGCTCAGACTTGCTTCTCCAGTTCCATCTTAGACGATTCCGGTGCTGTTCCTCCATCATTTCCTCCCTCTGACTTCCTCATGGCTGACATTGAAATTTCTTCAACTGATGTATTTTCTGTCATCACTGGCCTCTATACTAACAAGGCATATGGGCCTGATGGAGTCCCTCCTGTTGTCGTCAAGAGCTGTGCTTCTGTGCTTACACCCTGCTTAGGTAAAGTCTTTCGCCTTTGACTTTCATGTTGTACCATTCCTTCTTGCTGGAAGTTTGCTCTCATTCAGCCAGTCCCAAAGAAGGGTGGCCATTCCCAACCCTCTAACTATCGTCCAAATCCTTTTACATCCTGTGTCTCAAAAGTTTTCGATTCTATTCTTAACCAAAAAATTTTAAAGCATCTTTCCTATCACAACCTTCTTTCTGATCGTCAGTATGGGTTCTGTCAGGGATGCTCCACTGGCGATCTTCTTGCCCACTTTTAAGAATCCTGGTCATCTTCCTTTTGGAACGTTGGCAAACGCTTTGCCATCACACTTGACATCTCAAAGGCTTTCAATCGAGTCTGGCATAAATCTTTAATTTCCAAACTGCCCTCTTACTGTTTCTATCCTTCTCTCTGTGCCTTCATCTACAGCTTCCTTTCTGGTCGTTCTGTAGCCGCTGTTGTAGACGGCCATCGTTCTTCTCCTAGATCTGTCAACAGTGGTGTTCCTCAGGGCTCTGTCCTATCACCAACTCTCTTCCTTATATTAATGAATGATCTAAGCTGTACATCTAACCCTGTACACTTGTACGCTGATGACTCCACCCTTAACCTTTCCATTCGATTCCCGCAACGTCCATCTCAGCAGTTACTTCAACAAACAAGGGATGAAGCTATGACACACCCAATGTCTGACTTGGTTCGTATCTCTGACTGGGGTAAAAATAATCTTGTTTTTAATGCATCAACGATTAAGTTTTTACACCAATCAACCCAACACAATCTTCCACAGGAGTATCCATTAATGTCTAAGCCCTAAAGTCCTAATCACATTAATTGATGCAATTTGAATTTTATGCCAAAATGTCTAATTACATCAATTGAGCGGGGCCTGTAAGAAACTACGGAGTGCTTCCTCTGCCTCGATTATGACGTTCATGGCTTCTGGCCACTGAGAACTCACCCCTGAGGTGGCGTGAGGAGGAATCGGACCAACCTGGATGGTGGGGGGCCACCCCCTCTCTGGGCCACCTTCATGCCACTCCCTCACTCCCACCTTGTCCCCCATCACCCTCCCACCCCTCCAAGAACCTGCATCTCTCCTCGCACCACCATCTGTGTCACTTCCCATCCACTCTCGACCCTTCTCTCATCCTGCTAGCCTTGTGTTCCCACTGAACCCCACCCCATCCCCTGCTCCTTTTCCCTCACTACCCTTCCACTTTCTTTTCATGCGAAAAGTTGGTTATTTTTCCAACCTCCGTATCTATAGGTTTACTCCCCACAGCCTTCTTTTTCTCCCCACAGCCTAGTAGTCTCCCCACACCCGCATACACCTGTTTTCATGGTTGGTGTGACAAAACACTTTGAAATGGCTTGTTTCAATAAGAAAAATATGTAGTAATAAAAATTTTCACGTTTTAGAGTGTTATCGAGGGGTAACTATTATAAACTTTTTTTTTTTCCAGGGGTCACTATTATAAACTTTTTTTAACTTTGACCGTGATTGTGCGGTAACCATTTGACCTACGGGGGTGTAGATTGCGTTTTCAGGTGTGTAAGTTCTTCCTCTTTAGCCAGAGCACAGTCAATTTGCCCTTGGTGAAAGTTGCCAAAACACCCCCGAACTGCGGTTGTGGGAGGTACCCTGCCTGAAATAATTGTGGTTTTTAGGGGTTAATAATATCCAGCTGAATCCAGGATCATCCCTGAACATGCTTGGGGTTTCATTCATTCGGAATTTATCTTGGAAAGATCATAATGTATCTCTTGTTTTTTTTTGGTGTGCTAAGCCGACTCCGTACCTTCTTTACCCCTGCACAGTTGTTGACTATATACACGGGTTTTATTCGCCCCTGAGTAGAGTACATCTCTCATGTGTGGGGAGGCTCCCCACATACAGCTCTTCTCAATCGGGTGGAGTCAAAGGCTTTTCGTCTCATTAACTCTCCTCCTTTTACAGGCTCCCTTCAACCTCTGTCTCGTCGCCGCACTGATGCCTCTTTATCTCTTTTCTATCGTTACTTCCGTGGTCACTGCTCCTCTGAACTGTCTGCTTGCATCCCTCTACCTCTAAGACGGGTGCGTAGCACCCGTCTAGCAACAAACTCTCATCCCTTTTCTGTCCAACTCTCTTATGCAAGTATTAACCGTTACTCCCAGTCCTTCACTTACGCAACAGGTCAACTCTGGAACTGTCTCCCTCTGTCTGTTTTTCCTACTTCCTATGATCACCAGTCTTTCAAACGCAGTGTGTCCAGGCATCTCGACATGAGCAGATCTTGAATTAGGCTCACTTTTGAATTGTTTTTGTTTTTTTTCTTGGAAGGAATTGCTTGCGGGCTCCTAGCTTTTGGTTCCTTCTTACTCACATTAAAACAAAAAAAAATCACTTACATTTCTTGTTGTCATCCACACTGTGTCCCTTGTCCAGTCCTTGGTCGTCACCTGTAGGTTAGTCCGCTTCCGAGGCAATTTGCCTTTTTTTTTAGTTGTTTCACGGGAAGGAGCATTAACCCTCCACCAACCCACCTCTTGACACGTAGGGAACGCGTATGGGTTGTTTATACGGTTACCATCCAGACAGCGTATTAAATGATTTCCTGGGTTACAGGAAATTATTTGGCTTGGCAGTCAGTGTAGAATCACCCTTGACGTAGCCCTATATTGAGTGACTGGATGATGGGTGCCCCCATCCACCACACATACTACGTTAAATGAATGACGAAAACAGTGCCATGACCTTCTCTTGACATCTGGTTAGAGACCCTTGTCATGATGTTCGTCGATTATTCTTGGAAAATAAGACAGCATGCACAATCTCTCGTAATTAAGAAACCGTGAACAATCCATAGATAAGTTATGTACACTTTCTTGTCTGGGAAACTGTGGGATAACATAAGAAGGACGGGTGTGATATCCGTGCGCCATACAACACAACAACCACTTTGATATTTACCTCACATATATGTCAATGTTACCATATCACGGGAACGAAACTATGCTAAGCCCGTTTTGAAAATGGCTAACTTAGCTCCCATTATCCCAGGGTCAAAAATACATTATGCTAACTATATGCTATGTCCATTATTTTATTATAAATTTCTTTCACATAGGGAGTAAATACATCGATATGATTGTAATACAGTATATATCGGATATACTGTAAATACTGGTTGAAAAGGTACAGTTGGGTCCGTAAGAGATGATACATATCTATTTGTTTACACTGGTGTCCATTGCTGATGAGCTTTGGTGCTATTTACCACACTGCTTGGCACATTGATAAACAGTGACCCAGTAAGTTAAGCGATTCCACATCTTACCAGTAGTGAAAACTACAGCAGATAATACGCGCAGATGTGAATCCCTACTTATGAACGCTGCTATATACAGTAAAACTAGCTACACAAGATATCGTTAGAAAATGTACGTACGTTACAGGCCATAAAATATATATCCTACACTCCTACAGGCTGATCATTAACTGAGCAGAGAATATAACACCCATCATATATATCTATCTATCTATGTCTATCTATCTACCTATCTGTCTGTCTATCCATCTCTCTCTCTCTCTCTCTCTCTCTCTCTCTCTCTCTCTCTCTCTCTCTCTCTCTCTCTCTCTCTCTCTCTCTCTCTCTCTCTCTCTCTCTCTCTCTCTCTCTCTCTCTCTCTCTCTCTCTATGTTACAGACAGACTGTGAAATCAATCATTTCGTGAAATGCCTAGTCAGTTCGTGAAATGCGCGTAAATTGGGATGGGTTAATTTACATTAGGTTAATATAGGCTGCGGGTTGATTTCGCTGGAATAATCTAGGTAAAGTTTAGATGAGGTTAGGCTAGGTTAGATTAGGTTAGATTGATTTAGATGAACGTTTAACATAACTTAGCATTCATCTAAATTAACCTAACCTGACCTAACCTAATCTAACCTCATTTAACTTAACCTAACCTAACCTAAACTTAACCTAGATTATCCCAGCCTAACCTAACCGCTGCCTAAGTTAACCTAAACTAAATTAACCCATCCCAATTTTCACTCATTTCACGATTTGGCTAGGCATTTCACGAAATAACCGATTTCACAGTCTGCCTGTAACATTATATATATATATATATATATATATATATATATATATATATATATATATATATATATATATATATATATATATATATATATATATATCATCAGCCGTTGAGGTCCACTGTATTACCGGCCTATCCCTACCGAAGTTGGGACGATACAGCCAATGTATCTCTACCCAGTGGCTTAGGCTGTCTGGTAGAGACTGTATGTAGGGTGAGAAGTGCTTGTGAGTGTAACTGTAGTGTTGTAGTGGCTTTGGATGTGTGTGTTTGTAGTGTGTGAACCAAGCGTAATCGGCCCGCCTTAAGCCGACTGGGTGCAAGCATACTAGTATGCAACAATGGTTCAACCACAGGACCCCTTGTGTCCGCCAAAATAGCAAGTGGCCTAGTGAACACTTCCCAAAGTTTTTACAACTCTGGCGGGAGGCGAACTCGCGCTCACCAGCGTGCGAAACGCACACTCTACCACAGAGCTCATATATATATATATATATATATATATATATATATATATATATATATATATATATACCAAAGGTTCCCCTTGCATGCTATGGTTGAGTCTGACACAACCAAGAGAAACAAATTTTGTCCTTCAGTAAACAAAGTGTAAGTTGTCATAATATCCCCACAGCTCTATATCCAACGGCAATAATTTAATTTCTTCCGGATGAACTGTTAAAGAATGGCTAGACTGTTATGACTTTTTGCGATGTTAAAGGAACGTGAGGGCCTGATTGTGGTTTTTAGTTTAATGCTAGTTTTGGCTGGTTTATGCGGTCTAAAAACCGCCTTTTCTTCCCTAACGTCAAGGTAAGTGGTGAGGCTGCTAGTGCTGACAGAAAGGCAGCTAGGCTTTCGTGGATTTTTTTTTTTTCATTTGTTAATGCTGCAGTTCTATGGTTACTTAAATACTGTTCTATGTTTCGAGTAACACTTATTTGCAGTATTTATGGATATTGTAAACTTTAAAGATGGTTGGACGAATGTGAGACTACGTAATGTGTAGGCCTACTGTACTCGTATATCTGACCTCTTACTACTGTACTGTATTGTATAAGCATTTTCGACTTCCGACCACATTGACTTACGATGGATCCGATGGAATGTAACCCCGTCGTAAGCTGAGGACAGGACTATCTGGAGAGAATGAGAGAGAGAGAGAGAGAGAGAGAGAGAGAGAGAGAGAGAGAGAGAGAGAGAGAGAGAGAGAGAATTCCAAGTATGAAGAACTAAAACTATAGGAGAGATAAAACTCCTACATTCACTAGTTCATTGCAGACTACATAGACCAAGGGTAGTGAAGGCGAGTGAGGGTGTGTCACAAGATATGAACAGATATGGCAAGTTCACGAACAGGAAGGCTGATTCTGTGACGTCAGTTGGTAACAACCATCACCAGTGAGGTAACAAAGAAGCATGTTTTTTATCAGGTAACATTTCATTCAATCCAGTTTAAGCTTATAGAGTACTGCAATATATCTCTGGAGTTAACATTCCACCTTTTATTCTCCATCTTATTTGTCGACATCGTGGTGTGCTATACTACAACAGAAAACGACCCTGTATAATTGGTCGCACCGTCCTAGTGAATGTGTTATTACATTGTGACTCTGTGAGTGCCGGATAATGGATCATGGGCAGTGAACTAAGCCTATTTTTCTTACACTGCTTTCTGCCATGTGTTATGATTATTGGGTTGAAAACTGTGTTCTATTAATTGCCAACGGCCATCTGCTAAAACGTCAAAGCTAGTAAACTATCATTATCTAAATAGTAAGGTACAAGTACCATGTTAACCCTTATAATCGCTGTTATTCATCTTTTGTTTTGAGTCGCAAGCCACAAATATCTTCGTATTTATTTCAGATGAGATGAATAAGTAGGTTTCATACAGCAGTACGATCCCGGGTTTGTGCCATCAAGAACATTGACTAGGCGGATCGAATAATTTTATGAATCAAAGCCTAAACATGCCAGAACAAAATAAATATAAAACAAATGAAAAATAAAATAATGATAATGCAGTGCCTTGAATGCAATTTTGTCTTGCAACATCATAAAAGATAAACATTTGATAATAAACAGCAGTTATGTTTTAGGAAAATAAAAGTGAAGCTACGAGACTGAGTTTTTAAAAATCCCCCCGTTGTCTTCTGACCGTGTTTGTCGAGCCGGAGCTTGTAACCCTGCCTGCTGTATTAGAACAGGGCAGCTTAAGTTTCAAGGTCCATAGGTCAATAAGACCCAGACTGCATCTTATTTTCCTCTCGAGTTAAATCACGATGTTTCACGGAATGTTCATATCATATTCATCTAATTTGCTTCGCCCTTTTTTTTTTTTTGAAGGGGGGATGTGTACGCTTTAGAATAATGCCTCAGGAAAATGTGGTCCTTCAACCCTTATGCATGTATTTATGTGTATCAGAGAAAGAGGGGGAGGGGAGAGGGGAGAGAGGTGAGGAAATGTATCTTAGAATTATATTTCCGGCAGGTGGCTGATCATACGTCTTTCACCTCCATGAAGGCCCGTGGAAACCCCATACAAGGCGACGGAATTTGGAACGAGGATTCCAAGCAGCAGACAAGTGGATTCTACAGGAAGGGTATCAAAGTATATGTATTTATGTATCAACACTCTCAGCCTTTTATGACTTGGGCTCGTATTCTCGTCGGGAAAGGAGGCTACCTAGCACCTCTTCCATAACTATTTATTTTCCAAGCTATGTAGTAATATACTCTTATTGCTTCTTATATTTTTTTAATATCGGCACAGATTGAATAAATAACACACAAGAATATATTAACGAGTAGAATAAGAAATAAGCCGATAAGGAAGAGGAGTTAATAAGCTTCCTAACAGCACGAGAATACTACCCTTATTCTCAGGTGAATGAAATCCTTACCTGGTATAGAAAGCTACAGTTATCCTAACTGTAGGAGGGGTGATGGTATTAACCCCTTCAGTCCAATGACGTACTTTGTATTTTGTTCTTGCTACCTCCAGAAATGTATCATTCTATTTAGGAGAGACTTTCGAACTGCAGAAGTAAGATATAGCTTTCATTAGCCCCTTCAGTACGAGAGATCTTTTCTGATCTGAATAAAATATTTTAGAGATAGGTGTATGAGAAAAAATACGTCGATATTTTAATAAAGATTAACACATATGATTCACTCTTTTCTGAGTATAATTTTTGGAGGTAAATTGAAATAGAATGCAAGATGCAATGCATAATAAACAGACTGATAAATAGAAAATTCCACAGTATAATAACAGAAAAGAGAAGATAGTTGAATAGTTCATTTATGAAAACTGACTGCCGCTATGATAATCTGGACTGAGTTTTAGACACAGACTTACGATCAGATACCATTCGTAACTTTTTTTTTTTTTTTTTTCTAGAAAGACGAGGAAAATTTAAAATCTTTCTATGCCTCTTTTCTTTCCGTAAAAATAAGCTTTTTTTTTTTTCTTTTTAGGAAAA